>NC_140241.1:3716762-3724262 GCF_949987555.1 Borostomias antarcticus
AAGCAGAAGCTATTGTTATCCGGCCTTGACTCGTAGGCCTACTGTAGGATTGGATGAGTCTAGCCTACTGTAGGATTGGATGAGTCTAGCACAGCAGATAACAGTAAAGCCTAAACTACCTATTCATACCGTGGATAAGTCAGCATCCATATGAGGCTATTCATCAGAGTACAGTAGCTCGGTAGATTGGACATGTTATAAAGGGAACTACATTCAGCACTTTAGCTCGTCGACATAAGTGTCAGCTTCAGGACCCTGTTGGCCTTTCCTCTGTAAACCAGTTAGAACTGTTCATTGTCCTCCCATTGTCTCCTTCACGTGTCATTTCCGTGCCACTGTGCCTGTTGATATGTTACTGTATTGCATTGTTGTCCTGTGCTATGTGTAGTTTTTTGCTACAACAACGTGAATTTCCCTTCAGGGATAAATAAAGTTCATATTTATCTATCTATGTGCAGATGATTTCAAACCAGCCTCCATTGACACCAGCTGCGAGGGAGAGTTACAAGTTGGCAAAGGGGATGAAGTGACCATCACATTACCTCACATTCCAGTAAGACCACCATCACATTACCGCACATTCCAGTAAGACCACCATCACATTACCTCACATTCCAGTAAGACCACCATCACATTACCACACATTCCAGTAAGACCACCATCACATTACCTCACATTCCAGTAAGACCACCATCACATTACCTCACATTCCAGTAAGACCACCATCACATTACCTCACATTCCAGTAAGACCACCATCACATTACCTCACATTCCAGTAAGATCACCATCACATTACCTCACATTCCAGTGAGACCGCCTGACTCTCATGGCCTCTAGTGTCACATAGTCCTCACCCAGCTATCATCTCATTGTGGTCCCCATCTGTGACGCAAACTCAGCGTTCTTTTGATTCTGTCTTTCATTCTGCCGTAGAAGACAGGAATACACTCAATCACAACCTTTCAACCAACTATGGAAGTCCTGTGTGGGAGCTAAGCTCTTATTGACATATTGTCTTCCCAGGGCTCCACCCCCCCGATGACAGTATTCAAAGGGAACAAGCGTCCATATCAGAAAGACTGCGTTCTCATCATCAACCATGACACTGGGGAGTTCATGCTGGAGAAGCTTAGTAGCAGTATCCAGGTCAAGAAAACCAGGTATGGGGTCAAAGCTCACCATCAAACAGATCAGTTTAAAATTAGGGGACATTTCAGGAGTATCTTCAGGTTCATTGGACTTGACGTTATTCCCGTCGGCGTTCCGTTATTCACGTCGGCGTTCTCTGTCCCAGAGCCGAGGGGAGCAGTAAGATCCAGGCCCGGATCGAGCAGCAGTCTGTGCGGGCCAGCCAGCCTCCCGCCCAGTTCCGCGCCCCCACCAAACCCGGGGCGGGGGCCAAGACCTCCCCCTCGCCCTCCAAGGACAACCCTTCCCCGGAGCCCCAGCTGGACGACATCAAGAGAGGTGAGACCCCGCCTCCCTCTTCCACGCTCTGTTCCCACGGCTGCTGGTGCGCATCATAAGAAACACTGTATCCTATTTGATCTCTGTTCGGCTACAATAGGGTCTCTGGTTTTGTAACTCTTTATTTCATTCTCACCCATGTCTGAGTCTGACTTCCACATAGATGTGAAAGCACAGGGTTAGTGTAGTATTGTATGATGGAGGGTTAGGGTAGTATTGTAGTATTGTATGATGGAGGGTTAGTGTAGTATTGTAGTATTGTATGATGGAGGGTTAGGGTAGTATTATATGATGGAGGGTTAGGGTAGTATTGTATGATGGAGGGTTAGTGTAGTATTGTAGTATTGTATGATGGAGGGTTAGGGTAGTATTGTATGATGGAGGGTTAGTGTAGTATTGTAGTATTATATGATGGAGGGTTATTGTAGTATTGTATGATGGAGGGTTAGGGTTAGTGTAGTATTATAGTATTATATGATGGAGGGTTATTGTAGTATTATATGATGGAGGGTTAGGGTAGTATTGTATGATGGAGGGTTAGTGTAGTATTATAGTATTATATGATGGAGGGTTAGGGTAGTATTATATGATGGAGGGTTAGGGTAGTATTATATGATGGAGGGTTAGGGTAGTATTATATGATGGAGGGATAGGGTAGTATTGTATGATGGAGAGTTAGGGCTATTGTAGTAGTGTAGTATGGTATGATGGAGGGTTAGGGTAGTATTGTATGATGGAGGGTTAGTGTAGTATTATAGTATTATATGATGGAGGGTTATTGTAGTATTATATGATGGAGGGTTAGGGTAGTATTATATGATGGAGGGTTAGGGTAGTATTATATGATGGAGGGTTAGGGTAGTATTATATGATGGAGGGTTAGGGTAGTATTATATGATGGAGGGTTAGGGTAGTATTATATGATGGAGGGATAGGGTAGTATTGTATGATGGAGAGTTAGGGCTAGTGTAGTAGTGTAGTATGGTATGATGGAGGGTTAGGGTAGTATTGTATGATGGAGGGTTAGTGTAGTATTGTATGATGGAGGGTTAGTGTAGTATGGTATGATGGAGGGTTAGTGTAGTAGTGTAGTATGGTATGATGGAGGGTTAGGGTTAGTGTAGTAGTGTAGTATTGTATGATGGAGGGATAGGGTTAGTGTAGTATTATAGTATAGTGTGATGGAGGGTTAGTGTAGTATTGTATGATGGAGGGTTAGTGTAGTATGGTATGATGGAGGGTTAGTGTAGTATTATAGTATTGTATGATGGAGGGTTAGTGTAGTATTGTATGATGGAGGGTTAGTGTAGTATTGTATGATGGAGGGTTAGTGTAGTATGGTATGATGGAGGGTTAGTGTAGTAGTGTAGTATTGTATGATGGAGGGTTAGTGTAGTATTGTATGATGGAGGGTTAGTGTAGTATTGTATGATGGAGGGTTAGTGTAGTATTGTATGATGGAGGGTTAGTGTAGTATTGTATGATGGAGGGTTAGTGTAGTATGGTATGATGGAGGGTTAGGGTTAGTGTAGTAGTGTAGTATTGTATGATGGAGGGTTAGGGTTAGTGTAGTAGTGTAGTATTGTATGATGGAGGGTTAGGGTTAGTGTAGTAGTGTAGTATGGTATGATGGAGGGTTAGAGTTAGTGTAGTAGTGTAGTATGGTATGATGGAGGGTTAGAGTTAGTGTAGTAGTGTAGTATTGTATGATGGAGGGTTAGTGTAGTATTTATGATGGAGGGTTATTGTAGTATTGTATGATGGAGGGATAGGGTTAGTGTAGTATTATAGTATAGTGTGATAGAGGGTTAGTGTAGTATTATATGATGGAGGGTTAGTGTAGTATTGTATGATGGAGGGTTAGGGTTAGTGTAGTAGTGTAGTATTATATGATGGAGGGTTAGTGTAGTATTTATGATGGAGGGTTAGTGTAGTATTGTATGATGGAGGGTTAGGGTTAGTGTAGTAGTGTAGTATTGTATGATGGAGGGTTAGGGCTAGTGTAGTATTTGTGTGTCCTGACTCTCTCACCCCCCCTGCTGGTCAGAGCTGCGCGCTGAGGTCGAGGTGATCGAGCAGATGAGCAGCAGCGGCAGCAGCAGCTCCTCGGCCAGCGCCTCGGGCAGCGGGGACGACTCCTCCAGCAGCGACGGCGAGCACGACGCCCCCCCGCCACACCCCCCGCTCCCCCAGCCACACCCCCTCCTCCCCCAGCCACACCCCCTCCCCCAGCCCTCCCCCAACCGCCAGCCCACGGCCAACGGGGGGACAGACATGCTGCAGGGCAGCACCCAGCTGATGAACACCCTCAGTGAGTAATCCCAGGGGCATTAAGACCCAGGAGTATTCGGCACAGGCGTCTGGACGGTCAGAATATTAGAAATATTAGATATTAGAATTAGAAATTGAAATTAGTGAATTGGAAATAACATGAACTTGGTCTGTGTGTGTGCGTGTGTGTGTGTGCGTGTGTGTCCACAGGGAATGACCTTCAGTTGAGCGAATCAGGCAGCGACAGCGATGATGACTGAACTTCCTCCAGTTGGACTTCTCACCTCTGACCTCTCGTCCTCACATCATTTCTCCCTCACCTCTGACCTCTCGCCCTCTGAACTCTCACACCATGGCTGTGTTCCCAATCATGTACTTCCTTTCTGCTTGGTTCCTATCTTTGCCATGGTTACTGACTTTTAAAGCCCTGCCTGGTTTAATTGTATTTTTAATATTTCTCAACTTTGTGGTTTAATAGAGTGTATTTTTATTGGCTGTATATTTTGTTTTGTATCTCAAAGGTAAAAATCATTTTACATATGAAAACCTGGAAAAATTATATTATATTAGATTGCATATACATATTTTCTGTACTTATAGCTCCTAGTTTTATCAACTTGTCAGACTTGTTTTGTTCGTGTGGTATTTGTAAAGGGGGAGGAGCTTAATTTGAATATCACTCCCGCCCCCTCGTCGTAGAACAAAGTCCCATTTCATCAGTTTTATCATGACACTTAAAAATCCACTCTGAAGAAGCCATGGATGAAGCTGGTCACTTTCAATCCTGATTAGAAAGATGCTCGTTTACTCTGTAGCATCACCTGGTTTAACCACAGCTCTTAGCAGGGATGTTCTTCCTGATTCATGGTCAGTTTTGGGGCGTTTTCTCTAAGCGATGTTTCCTTTAGTTTTCCCCCTCAAAGACTACGACATAATGTGGTTACTATAGTTACTAGCACTAACAGCAACCATTCAGTGTGTCTGTTGACCGTTGGTCAGTCTGCGTTTCCCCTAGGATCATCATGCTCTCAATATCACTGGACACAGTTTAGATGATATCATACGGCCCTGGACATAATATCCCTAGTTGGAATACTCTGATTGCTAAACTGTGTTGCTGATGATTATCAATCACATAGTGAGGGGGTTTAATAATATCCATGTCATGTAGCCACTGTAAAGGTGTAACTTTGTGGCATTGTAAACGTGTGTGTGAGGCAGACTACCTGAGCTGGATCTTAGAAATGACTCCAGGAGATGGCCGAACCAGTGCTTGGGTGTGTTACCACAACAGTGTGTGTTTGGCTGGAGGGGCCAGGCTCGGGCGTTGTGTGTCTCTGTTGGCGTCTACAGTGTTTCATACCTGACTGTACCGTCGTGGCAAACGCACAGAAGCAGGTGCTTTAGCTCTCATGTTTATCATTAGTGTTATGTTGGTATACTGTGTGTTATTGTGCGTTCAAGGTTTATTAAACTGTGTAAATGAATCTCAACTGTGATGTGGTTGTTGTTGTTGTTGTCGTCTCTGTGTGGAACGTTGGAACAGTCTGGAAACTTCCACTGTCCCAGGAATTAAAAACAAGACACCAGTGAGTGAGTGAGTTTGATGGAAAGGATATATTGTTGGTCTTAAATAATTACTTACCAAGTTAAGTGAAATGTATGTCTTGAGGAAAAACCTTCAGCTTGAGAATGAACACACAACAAACTGTACATTGAGCTTTTTAAAAATACAGTACTTTTCCCTGCGGTGGAGAAACAACGGAGTCACATTTGGGCGCTTCCCTTCAAACAAGACAAAATAACACAAATACACAACAAATACATAAATAGCTTTTTCCCTTTAAATCATTTATAACGAAATTAGATTTATGATTCTGGCTCTTGCTACAACATATCATTTGTTCGATATATAAATTAACAATATCATCATCAACAAATAACAACAGAAAAGCTGTGTGTTTTTCATACATATACCTTGTTAGTTTACAGTATAAAATAAACCTAGATGCAAGTCAAATCATTGGGTTGAATTGTAGAGCTTATCCCTTTAGTTGGCATGGTGACCATAAAATGCATCGGTTGAGTTTCCTGGATTTCAATGTTTATGTGCTGTATCTGAGAGAGATGAGGCCCGTGATTGGCTCTTTCCTGAGGGTCGATGGCAGCCATGTTGAATGCCTCTAGGATGGCTCCAGAACCACAGTCTTTACTAAGCGGCCTCCCTTTAACCTCTAACGCGGGGTTCTCCCCCCTGTGCTAGTCTGTGAGAGCGCCACCCCTTGTGGAAGCGCATGGTACTGCAGCATGAGTCCACACAGCCAACCAGGAAGCCGAGTTGCCCGGTCTGTGACGGGCGGACCACCCACTCTGCCTCCCTCGAAGCTTCTACCTGAACTACCTGATCAGTGAGGTCCAGTCCATCAGAGTCTGTCTGGTCACTCCACCCTACTCCACGCTTGGTTATATGGACCCTGAGTACCTGGAAGCACCCTCCCCCTCCCCCCCACCCGCCCCCCCCCCCCAAAGCCACCAGGGTCACCGTCCGGGGCAGGCCATGGGTTTGATGCAGCGACCCTGGAACTGGACCAGGTTGGCGGGGCAGTGGCAGCCGGCCACGCAGGGTTTGCGGCAGGGCCCGATCTCGTTCCAGTTGTCGCAGGTCTTGGTGCAGCCCGGTCCACAGGTGTCGTAGACCGCGCCGTGTCGGCACTGGGTGGCTAGAGGGAGGGAGGGCAGAGTCAGCTGGGCTAACAACACCAGTCAGTTAAGAGTTGGGTTACTAGAACGCCAGTCAGTTAAGAGCTGGGTTACCAACGCCAGTCAGTTAAGAGTTGGGTTAATAGAACGCCAGTCAGTTAAGAGTTGGGTTAACAGAACGCCAGTCAGTTAAGAGCTGGGTTAACAGAACATCAGTCAGTTAAGAGTTGGGTTAATAGAACATCAGTCAGTTAAGAGTTGGGTTAATAGAACATCGGTCAGTTAAGAGTTGGGTTAATAGAACGTCAGTCAGTTATGTGTAAGTTTAACTGTGGTGCCAGTCAGTCAGAGAGAGTTGTCAATAACTTATATTCAAACATGGTCAGTAGAACGCAGTGTGGTTGGTTGATCCAGTCAGGGCGGAGCTCTGTGATAGGCTGTCTGCGCTGTCACTCACCCATGCAGGCGGAGTCAGGCCTCCAGAGGACGGGCGCTCCTTCTCTCTCACAGGCTCGGCTGTAGGCTATGAAGGACTCACAGTAACAGTTCTTATGGACCGGACACTCACACATATCTGTCACACAGGACCTGGTTAGAGGAGGGGACAGAGACAGGGCTTCATCACACACGATTTACTTCTTGTGAATGGAACGACGTTTATGGAAATTGCACCTGTGAGTGAGTTTTTGATGTAGTAGAAGTCAGGGCTGTGTCTCTACTGACCTATAGAAGTCATAGCTGTGTCTGTACTGACCTATAGAAGTCAGGGCTGTGTCTGTACTGACCTATAGAAGTCAGGGCCGTCTCTACTGACCAATAGAAGTCAGGGCTGTGTCTCTACTGACCTATAGAAGTCAGGGCTGTGTCTCTACTGACCAATAGAAGTCAGGGCTGTGTCTGTACTGACCAATAGAAGTCAGGGCTGTGTCTGTACTGACCAATAGAAGTCAGGGCTGTGTCTGTACTGACCAATAGAAGTCATGGCTGTGTCTCTGACCAATAGAAGTCAGGGCTGTCTCTACTGACCAATAGAAGTCAGGGCTGTGTCTCTACTGACCAA
>NC_140241.1:3729262-3734262 GCF_949987555.1 Borostomias antarcticus
TCGCAACACGAATGAGCCGTTTCATAACCATAACAGGACGTTTCATAACCATACCAGGACGTTTCATAACCATACCAGGACGTTTCATAACCATACCAGGACGTTTCATAACCATACCAGGACGTTTCATAACCATACCAGGACGTTTCATAACCATACCAGGACGTTTCATAACCATACCAGGACGTTTCATAACCATACCTGGACGTTTCATAACCATACCAGGACGTTTCATAACCATACCTGGACGTTTCATAACCATACCAGGACGTTTCATAACCATACCTGGATGTTTCATAACCATACCAGGACGTTTTATAACCATACCTGGACGTTTCATAACCATACCAGGACGTTTCATAACCATACCTGGACGTTTCATAACCATACCAGGAAGTTTCATAACCATACCAGGACGTTTCATAACCATACCAGGACGTTTTATAACCATACCTGGACGTTCTACAACCGTACCAGGACGTTCTACAACCGTATCAGGACGAACACCGTGCAGCCATGAGAGTTAAGTGACGGCCGGTGAAAGGTGACCAGGTATTTATTTGACTGTGTGACCAATAAATGATAAAACCATGTACCGGTTAGACCGTGACGCTTCAACCAGGTCCAGATGTGTGAAAGTAGCAGCCGTGTGAACGCGCTGACGGAGCGCTGACGGACTGACTGCTTGTGTTTGGAATGTAGGGAATCCCACTACATCAGCCCGTGACAGGCGACCTCGACACGACCGCATCGCAGGTGACCGCCGGCGCCATGTGAACCCGCCCGCCTCCGGCCGTTACTCAGCCGCCGTGACGGCTACTGAGGCTCCGCGGTTGCGGCGCCGCGTCCCGGGTAAAACGGCGCCAGCACCCCGAGGCTCGGCCGGCAGGTGACGCGCTGTCGGGGCAGGTGGGTCGCTCGCTGCTGGCGTGGGGGGGGGGCGGGGCGTGGGCGGGGACGGTAACGTGTCACGCGTGTGGCGCTAACGAGAGCGCGTTAGTCACGTGGGGACGGACGCTCTGAGGAGGGCGAGGGGGAGGGACGGGGGAGAGATGAGCTTCTGATTGGATCCTTGATCTGTCACTCACCGAGGGGCAGCTGGTGATTGGCACGCACTCCTTGGGCTGGCACTCAATGTTCCCCTTCACACAGGCACACAGGGTGCAGTTGACCGATGACCACATGTCCCCCTCCTGGAGAGAGAGAGAGAGAGAGGGAGGGAGGGAGGGAGGGAGGGAGGGAGGGAGAGAGAGAGAGAGAGGGAGGGAGGGAGAGAGAGAGACATTACATTCTTCAAGCACCTAAAAACAAGTCACCTCAACTTCAACCACCATCAAGCCCTGATCTCACCCTGTAGAGGTCAGAGAGAAGGGGACATGCAGCAGGGTCAGGGTCAAGCTCGGGGTCAGGGGTCAAAAGTCTCACCCGGTAGATCTTGTTCCTGACGCGGCAGTATTTCACCTCCTCCACCTTGACGTAGGACAGGCACTCCTCACAGCAGTGGTCGCCGCGGCAACTCCCAGGGCGTGAACACAGCCTCCTGCATACCACTGTGGAATCCTGGGAGAGAGGAGACATGAGGTCGGACAAGGACATAGGACACAGGAAAGGAAACATCTTCAGAATTTAGGACACAAGTGTTGAGAAAGCCACAATGGTAAATGGTAAATGGACTGCACTTATATAGCGCTTTTCCACCTTAGCGGCACTCAAAGCGCTTTACAATGGCCTCTCATTCACCCATTCACACACACATTCACACACCAATGGCGGCAGCTGCCATGCAAGGTGCTAACCTGCTCATTGGGAGCAATTTGGGGTTAGGTGTCCTGCTCAAGGACACTTCGACATGTGGACAGTCGGAGCTGGGATTCGAACCGCTGACCCTTCGATCATTGAACGACCCGCTCTACCAACTGAGCTACAGCCGCCCCAGAATGTGGTGTTCAAGAGCGCGGTTCAGAATCCTTAAAGCGATCTCAACACAAAACTGAGCTCTGCTACATGAAAAGAATCCGCGAGAGCTTTTAAGCGTGGAGGTAAAAGGATTCTCGACTCTACCGACCCACAACAAAGCGCCGGATAACTAAATGAAAGATAAAACAGAGTTGGGTACCTTGCAGGTACAGGTGGTGCAGTTGTCGTGTTTGAAGGAGGTGCCGTTCTCATAGACCTCGCTGTGGAAGAGGCAGCTGCCCAAAGAGAGGTCAAACACCTTCCTCTGACCTGGGAGACGAGGGAGGGGAGAGGAGGAGGTGGGAGGAGGAGGGAGTAGACAGGAAGGTAGAGGAATTTGATGATTTAGAACAGTTTCACCATTGGAATCCTTGTTTCATAGACATCCATTGATATTTAAGAGTCCCCTGTCGAGACTAACTTCCAGTGAGCGTATAGAAGTAGGAGGTGAACCAGGGTATAGAAGTAGGAGGTGAACCAGGGTATAGATGTAGGAGGTGAACCAGGGTATAGAAGTAGGAGGTGAACCAGGTTATAGATGTAGGAGGTGAACCAGGTTATAGATGTAGGAGGTGAACCAGGGTATAGGAGTAGGAGGTGAACCAGGGTATAGAAGTAGGAGGTGAACCAGGGTATAGATGTAGAAGGTGAACCAGGGTATAGATGTAGGAGGTGAACCAGGGTATAGAAGTAGGAGGTGAACCAGGGTATAGAAGTAGGAGGTGAACCAGGGTATAGAAGTAGGAGGTGAACCAGGTTGTAGATGTAGGAGGTGAACCAGGGTATAGATGTAGGAGGTGAACCAGGGTATAGGAGGTGAACCAGGGTATAGATGTAGGAGGTGAACCAGGGTGTAGATGTAGGAGGTGAACCAGGGTATAGATGTAGGAGGTGAACCAGGGTATAGGAGGTGAACCAGGGTATAGAAGCAGGAGGTGAACCAGGGTATAGAAGTAGGAGGTCAACCAGGGTATAGAAGTAGGAGGTGAACCAGGGTATAGAAGTAGGAGGTGAACCAGGGTATAGATGTAGGAGGTGAACCAGGGTATAGAAGGAGGAGTTGAACCAGGGTATAGAAGCAGGAGGTGAACCAGGGTATAGATGTAGGAGGTGAACCAGGGTATAGATGTAGGAGGTGAACCAGGGTATAGATGTAGGAGGTGAACCAGGGTGTAGATGTAGGAGGTGAACCAGGGTATAGATGTAGGAGGTGAACCAGGGTATAGGAGGTGAACCAGGGTATAGAAGCAGGAGGTGAACCAGGGTATAGAAGTAGGAGGTGAACCAGGGTATAGGAGGTGAACCAGGGTATAGAAGCAGGAGGTGAACCAGGGTATAGAAGTAGGAGGTGAACCAGGGTATAGATGTAGGAGGTGAACCAGGGTATAGGAGTAGGAGGTGAACCAGGGTATAGATGTAGGAGGTGAACCAGGGTATAGAAGTAGGAGGTGAACCAGGGTATAGATGTAGGAGGTGAACCAGGGTCGTCCTGGAGGAGTGCATGGGTGAGTCATTACCGAGACATCTGGGGCAGCACTGTCCGGGAGGGGTGTGGCTCAGGTGGGCGGGGCAGGAGAGTACAGGACACGCCTCCCTGACACAGAGGGTACGGCCGCCCTGGAAGAACACGATACACACACACACACACACACACATGCTAATGGTTTAATACACATCAATCAAATGATAATGGTACAACAGTGAAGGACAACTCTCTAAGTTTTTACAGCAAACTACTTCTTCCAAGGAAGGAAATATACGGTGATCAAACAACAGTCATCGAGCATGTTGGGTTGTATGAAATGTGCTCTATAAATCCAGTTTGATTGGATTTGATCATAAACTCATGATCTGGCACTGTTGTTAGCCAGTTGACTCACACACACACGTGCACACACACACACAATACACAAACACAGTACACACACACACGCACGCAAAAACAGGTACACACCCAGTACACAAATAAACAAACAATCTCTCACTCACACACACAGCTGCTCCACATAGGTGGGAACATGTTAACAGCCTGGATGTGTTTATTGCCTGACCTCTAGGGTTTGTTTACTAAAGAGAGGGAAGGAATGAGAGAGAGGGAGGGAGGGAGAGAGAGGGTAGGGGGGTGGGGAGGAGGGAGGGAGGGAGAGAGGAAGGGGGGGGGCGAGGGAGGGAGAGAGAGGGTAGGGGGGTGGGGGGGAAGGAGGGAGGGAGAGGGTAGGGGGGTGGGGAGAAGGAGGGAGGGAGAGAGGAAGGTGGGGCGAGGGAGGGAGGGGAGAGGGAGGGAGGGAGGTGCAGTGCAGTTTTGTGGGACTCCAGAAATTCTAACACAAACTCATTTGGACCAATAAAAAGCAGTTGTGCACACAGACACACACATTCACACACACACGCGCACGCAAAAAAACACTCATACATCTGCAGTATACATTCAGGTGATCATATCTGCGTGGTGATGATGTCGTCTAGTGACTGACCAAGGAGAGGTGTGATTGGCTGTGAAGCAGGAAGTGGTGTTACTCACAGTGCAAGTGCATCTGATACATGGCCTCCCCTCTGGGTGGAACTCTTCTCTCTCTTTGAACAGACGGCCTTCCAGGATACAACCTGAAACAAGACAACACTTACTACCTCCATGGTGGTCCCATCAACCACTAACAAGACAACACTTACTACCTCCATGGTGGTCCCATCAACCACTAACAAGACAAGACAACACTCACCACCTCCGTCCCATTAACCACTAACAAGACAAGACAACACTCACCACCTCCGTCCCATTAACCACTAACAAGACAAGACAACACTTACCACCTCCGTCCCATTAACCACTAACAAGACAACGCTTACTACCTCGGTCCCATCAACCACTAACAAGACAAGACAACACTTACCACCTCCGTCCCATTAACCACTAACAAGACAACGCTTACTACCTCCGTCCCATCAACCACTAACAAGACAACGCTTACTACCTCCGTCCCATCAACCACTAACAAGACAAGACAACACTTACTACCTCCGTCCCATTAACCACTAACAAGACA
>NC_140241.1:3739262-3749262 GCF_949987555.1 Borostomias antarcticus
CAGCACATACATCTCTATGGTAACCGCCGTTTCCCCTGGTGAGATTCAACATTCAAATAGCTTTATTGTCCGTGACGTTGTCCTCTGTGTCCGTGGTGTCATGGTGGATTGTGGGAGGATGAGTTCTTACCCTTACACCTCTCACAGCACGCCCCCGTCTGCTTGACCACCAGGGCACATTCCTCCGACACCAGCGGACACTTCTCCTGCTTACAGTCTGCTTTCCCCTCCTACGGGGAGGGAGAGGAGGGAGGGAGAGGAGAGGGGGATGAGGAGGAGAGGAGAGGAGAGGAGAGGAGAGGAGAGGAGAGGAGAGGAGAGGAGAGGAGAGGAGAGGAGAGGAGAGGAGAGGAGAGGAGAGGAGAGGAGAGAGGGAGAAGAGAGGGGGATGAGGAGGAGAGGAGGGAGGGAGAGGAGAGGAGAGGGGGATGAGGAGGAGAGGAGGGAGGGAGAGGAGAGGAGAGGGGGATGAGGAGGAGAGGAGAGGAGAGGAGAGGAGAGGAGAGGAGAGGAGAGGAGAGGAGAGGAGAGGAGAGGAGAGGAGAGGAGAGGAGAGGAGAGGAGAGGAGAGGAGAGGAGAGGAGAGGAGAGGAGAGAGGGAGAAGAGAGGGGGATGAGGAGGAGAGGAGGGAGGGAGAGGAGAGGAGAGGGGGATGAGGAGGAGAGGAGGGAGGGAGAGGAGAGGAGAGGAGAGGGGGATGAGGAGGAGAGGATACGGGGGGAGAGGAAAGGGAGAGAGGGATGGTGAGGGAGAGAAAGTTTTGATTTCACTAAGTTAAGTTGTTTTTCTTCGTATTGTTTACACATCCGTTACACACAATAACTCTTCTACGCTCATAACGAGAGAGGGGAATCATTCATGGATCCGCCCCGTGATTCAGATCCGCTCCAGAAGCTAATCAGGTCCAGGGTACCTCGGACCATGTTCCAAGTATGAACGTCATGGTTATTTGTTTTCGAATGATGGTGTGAACATGCATACACACCCATCCACGGCCGGCCACACACACACACACACACACACACACACACACACACACACACACACACACACAGACAGCAGTGAACACCCTGTTCCATTACTGTATTGATACAGTATGCCCCAGTACGACGGTAAGGTGTTCAGATTTGAGAACCTATTCTGATTTCTGAAAGTGCAAATAATGACGGACGCAGCTGAGAAGCGTCTCAAGTTGGGCTGGACCCTCTGGCCAGCCTCCCTCACGGTCAAACCGTGGTTGACCACAAGGCCGACTGCAGCGGCCCGAATCTCATCAGAGACGATGGTTGTCCTTCTCGCTCCTCCTCCTCTTCCTCCTCCTCCTCACTCCTCTCCCTCTCCTCTGCCTCTCTTCCATGACTCTTCGAACCCGGAGCTTATCTGTGGCCCTTTTACAGTATCGCTCAAGTTCTGATTGCAAATTTTGCGCAACAACCTTGGAAATAATACGTTTAGCCATGTGAATGGCAGCTTGTTCCATGCGAACAGAGGTTTTATTCATGACGACTGTGCAAAATGGAGAGAACTGTGTCGAGTGTTTTGAAAATCAAAGTGTGGTTTGTTATTGAAATGTTGAAGCGTGAAGCAGGAAATGTGCTCGTATGTCAGCAGAGTTAGTTTAGGGAGTCGGTAGACGGGTTTCAGGTTGTGGTCGCTGTGTCTTTAGTTCCAGTGTGTTAGTGTGTAAACAGAAACAATGTAATTTGCTACCAAGAGAACGACGACTATGAAACATAAGGCTTAGAGAACAGAGCAGCTGTATGAGCCCAGCCATCACCAGTCATTTAACATGTCTCTCACTCACACTCTGCCCAAACACACACAGGTCATAAGAGGACACGCACACTGCTAAGATAGAGCACTACTAATGTCCTGCCATGCAGGGTACCTTAATACACAGCTGACCCTAACCCTTTACCCACCCTGACCCTTCACACCCTGACCCTAACCCTTCACCCATCATGACCCTGACCCTTCACCCACTATGACCCTAACCCTTCACCCACCCTGACCCTAACCCTTCACCCACCATGACCCTAACCCTTCACCCACCATGACCCTAACCCTTCACCCACCATGACCCTAACCCTTCACCCACCCTGACCCTGACCCTTCACCCACCCTGACCCTAACCCTTCACCCACCCTGACCCTAACCCTTCACACACCCTGATCCTAACCCTTCACCCACCATGACCCTAACCCCTCATCCACCCTGACCCTAACCCTTCACCCACTATGACCCTAACCCTTCATCCACCCTGACCCTAACCCCTCATCCACCCTGACCCTAACCCTTCACCCACTATGACCCTAACCCTTCACCCACCCTGACCCTAACCCTTCACCCACCCTGACCCTAACCCTTCACCCACCATGACCCTAACCCTTCACACACCCTGATCCTAACCCTTCACACACCCTGATCCTAACCCTTCACCCACCATGACCCTAACCCTTCACACACCCTGATCCTAACCCTTCACACACCCTGATCCTAACCCCTCATCCACCCTGACCCTAACCCTTCACCCACCATGACCCTAACCCTTCACCCACCCTGACCCTAACCCTTCACCCACCCTGACCCTGACCCTTCACCCACCCTGACCCTAACCCTTCACCCACCCTGACCCTAACCCTTCACACACCCTGATCCTAACCCTTCACCCACCATGACCCTAACCCCTCATCCACCCTGACCCTAACCCTTCACCCACCCTGACCCTAACCCTTCACCCACCATGACCCTAACCCTTCACACACCCTGATCCTAACCCCTCATCCACCCTGACCCTAACCCTTCACACACCCTGATCCTAACCCTTCACCCACCATGACCCTAACCCCTCATCCACCCTGATCCTAACCCTTCACCCACCCTGACCCTAACCCTTCACCCACCATGACCCTAACCCTTCACACACCCTGATCCTAACCCTTCACCCACCATGACCCTAACCCCTCATCCACCCTGACCCTAACCCTTCACCCACTATGACCCTAACCCTTCACCCACTATGACCCTAACCCTTCACCCACCATGACCCTAACCCTTCACACACCCTGACCCTAACCCTTCACACACCCTGACCCTTCACACACCCTGACCTTAACCCTTCACACACCCTGACCCTTCACCCACCATGACCTTAACCCTTCACACACCCTGACCCTTCACCCACCATGACCTTAACCCTTCACACACCCTGACCCTTCACCCACCATGACCCTAACCCTTCACCCACCCTGACCCTAACCCCTCACACCCCCTGACCCTAACCCCTCACACCTGTGACCCTAACCCCTCACAAACCTTGACCCTAACCCCTCACACCCCGTGACCCTAACCCCTCACACCCCGTGACCCTAACCCCTCACACCCCGTGACCCTAACCCCTCACACCCCGTGACCCTCACCCCTCACACCCCGTGACCCTCACCCCTCACACCCCGTGACCCTAACCCCTCACACCCCCTGACCCTAACCCCTCCCACCCGTGACCCTAACCCCTCACACCCCGTGACCCTCACCCCTCACACCCCGTGACCCTCACCCCTCACACCCCGTGACCCTAACCCCTCACACCCCCTGACCCTAACCCCTCACACCCCCTGACCCTGACCCCTCACACCCCCTAACCCCTCACACCCCTGACCCTAACCCCTCACACCCCTGACCCTAACCCCTCACACCCCGTGACCCTAACCCCTCACACCCCTGACCCTAACCCCTCACACCCCGTGACCCCAGCCCACCTCTCTGCTGCAGGCTGGCTGGCAGGAGATTAAACCCCCGCTGTGGCCCAGATCACCAAAATAAAACAGGGAGGATTTTATTTACAGAGAGCTGCTCACTGCTTCCCTCAACCACGCTGGTCTGGATGATGTCACCAGCCAGGAGGAGGGGGAGGGGCCAACAGGGAGAAGGGGGGAGCAGAGAGAGAGAGAGAGACAGAGAGAAAGAGAGAGAGAGATGGAGAACGAGAGATGGTGTGAGAGGCACAGAGTCCATACATAGCGCAGTAAAGCTCTCTCTAGACTGCTGACCAAACATAGCAAACACGAGCACAGTGTCTGACCACAGCTGGACACACCTGCCAGGACGTACACAGAGAACCGCGCTGCCAGCGCCGCTCACAGCTAGACGCGTCTGCCCTGAC
Organism: Borostomias antarcticus; assembly: GCF_949987555.1. Lineage (NCBI taxonomy): Eukaryota > Metazoa > Chordata > Actinopteri > Stomiiformes > Stomiidae > Borostomias > Borostomias antarcticus. The sequence continues at coordinate 3,743,426 of NC_140241.1, forward strand.
CGACAGAGAACCGGCGGAGTGTCTGACCACGGCCGGACAGACCTGCCAGGAGGAACCGGGAGAACCAGAGTCTGACCACAGATAGGTCCGCCCAGACGGAGACAGAGAACCAGTCTGACCACAGCCACTTTATATCAACATGTTTCCTGAGGGTCACGCAGAGAGAAAGCAACATTTCAGATGGAGGGAATTGATGGAAAAGTTGAGGGGGTGGGGGTGGGTGTGGGGGGGGTGGGGCACACAACCAAAAATCCCCCTCATCATTTCTCTCCTTCTCTCTCAAAAAAACAACTTTGAGAAAGACTCTTCTCCAGTACTGTTGCAGAGGTCACGTTTTTTGTCCTTGAGGCTCCCTACCTCGCCCTGTGACCCCGCCTACCTCCCTACCTCCCTCTCTCTCCCCCTCTCTCTCTCTTCTTCTCTCTCTCTCCCTCTCTCTCTCTTCTTCTCTCTCTCCCTCTCCTCCCTCTCTCTCCCCCTCTCTCTTCTCTCTCTCTCCCTCTCCTCCCTCTCTCTCCCCCTCTCTCTCTCTTCTTCTTCTCTCTCCCTCTCCTCCCTCTCTCTCCCCCTCTCTCTCTCTCTTCTTCTTCTCTCTCTCCCTCTCCTCCCTCTCTCTCCCCCTTTCTCTCTCTCTTCTTCTCTCTCTCCCTCTCCTCCTCTCTCTCTCCCTGTATGTTCACACCTGTGTTTTTTCTGAGTCGCTCAACTCTGCCTCCATTAGTGCTAAGTGGCGTGATGAGGTGCGACCCCTCTCAGCCGGGGTCAGAGGTCAAAGCAGGTCGGCACGCCTCATAAACACTCAACATACCGCTACACGCTCGGAGGCGTTCTATTGGCCAATGGGTGGTCTGGAGACTGTTATTGGACTACTGGTCGTCTCTGGTGTGGTAACTGGGATATGGGTTGACCCTGGGGTGTGTGTGTGTGTGTGTGTGTGTGTGTGTGTGTGTGTGTGTGTGTGAGTGTGTGTGTGTCCTGTGACACATACTGTACATGTAGGCAGATCATCAGTATCTAGGAGGTCTCTTTCCTACTCTCAGTCCCTGTCTCTATCACTCACCTTCTCTCCCTCCCTCTCTCTCTCCCTCTCCTCTCTCTCTCTCCCTCCCTCCCTCTCTCCCTCCTCTCCAATGGGCATGCTGTAACAGGCTGCTGAGCCGCTGGGCGGCAGGGATGGAGAGATCAGTAGCGAGAGATCAGTGGAGAGCTCTTCAGAGCTGCACTCAAGTCAAAGACATATTTAAGCCCGGACTCCTTGGCCCCCGCGACCTCTCACCTCCCTCCAAAACAAACAGGTTGTGACCCCGTGCGGAGCAGCAGCGCCGGGCCCGGGACCAGGATGAAGACAGATACGCGGCGGCCATGTTGAAAATGTCAGGGTTTCCTCAGACATGCAGCTGAGTCAGAGACAGAGATAACGAGTGAATGTTCTGCTTCGGTGTTTCTGTGTATCTGTGATATCGTCAGTGATAGATACAGGCTCTCCGTTATCTAGCAAACCTTCCCCTATTCTTGTAGGGGCTGGACAGCAGCCCTTTGACCCCTGTGACCCCCTCCTCCCTAGCCTGTCATTAGGAAGGCTACAATCCATTGGTGAGGGCAGGTTAGCTGGACACAGCTCTGTGCTCGTGGTCTAGGGCCGAGGGGTCTGGCATCACGTTCGCTTAAAGGGGCACAGTCACACTTGTCTGAGTTCATATTATTTGGATTAAACACGTACATGCGTAGGCCTTTTTAAAATCACGGTCAGTGTAGTCCTACACGGAAAAAACCTGACGTCACCCGACTGGTTTACCCTTTGACGTTTTTCCGCGATTCCATATTCCGTTGTAGGGCAACGGCAACGCTGACAGTGATTTTAAAAAGGCTTCCACACAGAATGTAAGTTTAATCCAAATAACATGAGCTTTAACAAAACAAACTGTCCCTTTAATGGATTAAGTGACTCAACGGTAGCTTGTTTGAGCAGAGCTGAAGTTCCTCACTCTGCTGACCCAGTCCAGACAGACATGCTCTCAGCTAGAGGTCTGCTGATGATAAGGTGGGCTGGTGATGGCAGCCAGAGGTTCACGGTCCAGTATGGATCCCTCTGTGTTGGAACAGGACAGGACCTTTGGTTGCCCAAACATTTACAGATCCCTGAGCTCGTCAATCACAGCTACTGGTTGAGGGGGGGACTGAGGGGGGGGGGGGGGAGAGCTTCGGCCACGCTGATAACGTGACACGTTCACGCCAATAAAAGCACAATGAGCCGAACTGAGCTGAGAGGTAGAGAGGGGGGTCGGCTGAGGGGTGGGAAGAGACAGAAGCCAGAGAGGATGAGTCTTGAAGAGGGGTGAGAGATGGAGGAGAGAAAGCCAGAGCTGCCTCCTCCTTGTCTGGAGCATGACGGCTCTGTGTGCCTCCAGGGGGGGGGGGGGGGGGGGGGCGTTAGCAGGTAGCGCGCCGCGACTGGTGGGCTGGGACTGACGGCTCCGGCGGCCAACAACCCCACCCCCCCTACGCCCCATATCCCCACCCCCAAAGACAGCGTGGCGACACGGGTGCCTCTGCCCCCCTCCCGCCCCCCCTCACACACACACACACACACCCCCCGGAGGTCCTGGGGGGCCCGGGACACGACGGCGGGGAGCAGAGATGAAAGGCTAGCCGGGGCTCACTGATGACTGATAGCATTCAGCAGGGCTCCATGCGATGGCTGCCTGATAAGAGGCCGCTGGAGAGAGAGAGAGAGAGAGAGAGAGAGAGAGAGAGAGAGAGAGACCTCTAGAGAGAGGCCATCACTGAGAGACCTGTCACTGCGAGAGGCTATTAGAGAGAGAGAGAGAGAGAGAGAGAGGGAGAGAGAGAGAGAGAGAGACATAGATAGATAGATAGATAGATAGATAGATAGATAGATAGATAGATAGATAGATAGATAGATAGATAGATAGAAACTTAATTTATCCCCAATGGGAAATTCACTTAGTTGCAGCAAAACTACGCAATACACAATATAATACAATGCAATACAGTAACATATCAAAATGCACAGTGACACAGAAATTAACAAAAAAGGGGATGGTGCAATAAGGCACAGAAATATGCAGTATACATATATCCTATATATCCTACAGGGTGGGCAAAAAGTACTAAAGTACAAAAGGGTGAAAGTATATATCCAGAAATATGCAGAGAGATCCATCACTCATGAAGACATATCACAAGACAGAGGTCATCGAGAGAGACTATCACTGAGAGAGAGCAAGAGAGAGCAAGAGATAGAGAGACAGAGAGAGAGAGAGAAAGAGAGAGAGAGAAAGAGAGAGAGAGAGAGAGAGAGAGAGAGCGAAAGAGAGAGCGAAAGAGAGAGAGAGCAAGAGACAGCACATGCTCAACAAAGTCTACCACGAATGTTGTTTAAGCGCGCGCTCGAGCCACATGACACTTTTCCAGAGGGCTTGATAGAGCAAACATGCCGGAGCACCAAGGCCCTGACACAGAAAAGCCTCTCACTTCCATGCTCATCCCCTAAAACAATGACCTTCACAGCGGGGAGAGACAGAGGTCAAAGAGCACATGTTCCGGGAAGGACTCGTCCTTTAACATTCGTCGCCTAGTTTAAACAGGCAGGCGCGGCTAAAACAGCCTGACTACATGCACGGTGCCTTCCACCAACAATAGGTACTAGTCTACATGTTACTACAATTCCACGTAAAAGCCAGCTTGCAACCTTTGAGTTAAAAAGTTGAACAAAAGACTATAGATGCATTTCAAAGATCCAAAAAGCAATCATCAAAGGCAAGTTCATTAATTCAAAGTTGCTCTTACAAACAAATTACGCACAACTAACCATGTTACTCTAAGAAGACACAGCTAGGCCTACTTAACGATAGAGAGTTTATGATTCCATATGTATTTGGGTGTATTCTCACCAGACAGACGCAGGTGATGCAGGGGTTGTCCGTGATGTTGGGAATGTGCAACACCTCTCCCTCGTTCTCACAGCTGGCTTCTGTACCTGTCAAGGGAGCAAGTGAGAGGCGACGAATCTGTGAGGTTGACTGACAATCAGGGAGAGAGAAAAGGGACAGATATCCAAAGTGATAGAAGCGACAGACTCGCTATTTCACTGATGCGCTTTTTCTTGTATTCGACCCGTGTCCACGGCGACGCGTGTGCAGGCTTTACCACGCCGCGGGGGTGGGATGCGCGTAATATATATCATCTAAACCGCGGTGTAGGCCCGGTGCTATATATACACCCCTGTGGTCAGGTGTGGTCTAAATTTAGGGCATGTAGGCCTAAAGACGGCGTCGCTTAGTCACAGAGGGAGCCGCGGTTTACTCCGAGAACCAAACGAGCCCCTGGCTGTATGCAAACGGCGGAACGAGATAAAATGAAGCGTGTTTTCGGTGTTTATTCGACATCCACGTCGACGCGCACGCACGGTCACCGCCGTGACCTGTTCACGTCAGTTGGCAGCAGGAGTTTGGAGAAGCAGCCCTTTAATCCGGGGGCAGACAACCCCCGCAGACTGCGCGACGACTGTCACATTTACAACCTTCGCGTGTAATTAAACCAACACCGCTTTAAGTGATTGAGGGGAAACCCAACACTCACGCCTCTCTCTCTGGTGCTTTTCCCTCCTTTTCAAAAAGGAGTGATGGATGAATTTAAATGTTTGTTCACCCACAATCAGGTGCGCATTGGTAAGGCGCGTTTGGGCCAGACCACTTTCCTCTCCTACAAAAGTGGTAAAAGGTTCTCTGTTCGGGGAAGACATAGGCGAACTATCCCGGGCCGGTGAGGAGACAATAGACAGATGATATAGCGCATATTTGGAATACCAGGTAGCTCCACGCTATGGGAATCTGATCCAGTGGGATTATACTATAATGGTAGCCTACTCGACTGATACCGATATAAGGTTTTCTTTCTCCCGTGAAAGATATTCTCATGTTTACTCAACGATAACGCAGAGGCAGCCTCGTACGCCGACACCGACTGTACGACTTTACTGACATTTATAAATGACAGAAAGGTCATTGATGGCCTGCTGGTGATGTATGCGTCTGGATCTCACTGGGTTCAAAAGCGCCGGTGACAGGAGGAACAGAAGGTTACGGTTGTCCTGATTGTTGCATGTGAATGAGGTTAGTTTCACACATCGCCCACGGGCAGGGAGAGAACTAGACCTGTTAAAATGTTCTATAGGCGACAATCAGGCACAAACCTGGAGAACCCGCTCTCGCTTGGCACGCGCGAGTAACGGGACGAGTGAGTTGCATGGCTTTGTGTTTCAGGACGTAGCTTCAACTGGACTTGAAATGTACAAAATAAAAAATGAAGTAAGATAGTCTATTTGTGTTACCTGTGATCAGAGGCGATGATGACTGGGGCGTTAGGAACAGCAGGAACGCACAGAAGAGACTGCAGGTGAACTTGGAGGAAAGTTTCAAGACGCTCGAGCAGCAAGATAACCACATCCTAAATGTTGGTCCAGGCAATAGAAGGTGAATTTACAACTATGAAGTTGTTGAACAAATGAGATAATTCCCGAATTGTTTGGAGTGCGAATGAAACCACTTCTAGATGCGATGGGAGTCCTGCATAATTGCCCCCATCCAGACCTCTATTGCGTTCTTCGGCTCGTTGTGTCCCAGCCCATATCATTCACTTTGTCAAAATGCAAAGCGACATCGTGTGTCCTTGGGCATCCGACGATCGACCGGACACATGAAAATTACAATGACAAAGCCGCAGGGACAGCCAGGCGACAGTCCTCATGTCAGGTCCAGCCAGGAGCGCTCATGTGTGCCGGAGGAAGAAAACGTTAAGGATTTAAAACTTCGTTT
>NC_140241.1:3754262-3761704 GCF_949987555.1 Borostomias antarcticus
GGTTACGGTAGAGTAGTTTTTAGGGGTAGAGTAGTTTTTAGGGGTAGAGTCGTTTCAGGGTTACGGTAGAGTAGTTTTTAGGGGCAGAGCAGAGTAGTTTTTAGAGTTGAGATGCGTGTGGTGAGGAACACCTCCTGGTCCTAATTTGGAGAGTTTCCTGTCCTGTTGTTTCCTGTTTCCTGGTCGTCTCCCGTGTTCCCAGCCCTGCTGACGGAGGGAGGCTGGCCCCAGCCCTGCTGACGGAGGGAGGCTGGCCTCAGTTTACCCGTCAGACGACGAGGGGGGAGCGGACGGACGGACAGACGGACACGGGGGGGGGTTATTCTTAGCCCCGAGGCGGGGGCGGGTTTGGCGAGGCGCTCCCGGAGGGGGCGAGAGGGCGGGGCCGACGCCGGGGCCGGCCATGCGTGGGCAGGGCGGTTAGGGCAGACGGATAGGGAGGCGCTGGGCTGTGGGTTCCTCAGAGAGACGCTGCTAGGGGGTGGACAGAGGCGTTTGATGTCTGTGTCTCTGGTCGTTCTCGCTGGGAGCTTCCGACTGGCCCTGGTGTTCACCACGGCCGTGACCAGCCACCCTAACTACGGTCCACGGCCCAGAGGCCAGCAGCAGCACAGAGGAACTCAGTGTGAGTGAGTGTGTGTGTGGGTGTGTGTGTGGGTGTTACAATGTTAGATAGTATCAGCTTATATGGAGTGTGAGTGTGTGTGTGTGTGTGTGTGTGTGTGTGTGTTTATTGCATGACTTTAACAGCCCTCTCCAGCCTCAGGCTCTTTCTTCTTCTCCTTGACCTTCACAGAGGACTTCTTCACCACTTTCTTCTCTCCTTCCTCCTTAGGCGACTCCTTAGTTGACTCCTTGGTTGACTCCTTAGTTGACTCCTTGGTTGTTTCCTTAGCCGACCCCTTGGTTGACTCCTTAGCCAACCCCTTGGTTGACTCCTTAGCCGACCCCTTGGTTGACTCCTTAGCCGACCCCTTGGTTGACTCCTTAGCTGACTCCTTGGTTGACCCCTTCTTTTCCTTGGAAGATTCTTTGGAGGACTCTTTCTTCTCCTTGGCGGACTCTTTCGACGACTCAGTCTTTGACTCCTTCGCAGGGTCTTTTGTAGACTCCTTAGGTTCCTTGCTTGACTCCTTCTTCGATTCCTTTACCTCCTTTTTTTCTTTTGACTCCTTCTTCTCTTTCACCTCCTTCGCCGGCTTGTCTGGAGCCTCCTCCGCGGTCTCTGTCCCCGGCTCCTTCTTAGACAACTCCTTTTTGTCTTTAGCGTCTTTATCTGAGAAGGGACAGAGAGAGAGAGAGAGAGAGAGAGAGAGAGAGATCGGGGTTATCAACGCGCTCACACCCACATCAAGAGCCGAACTCTCACACACGTCACCAGCCGTGATAATGGCCTCAAAAAACAAGTCCTGAGCTGAAGTAAAAACCAGGTTGCGGTTGGTGTGAGAGTGTTGTTTAAACTCTGCTCCGTGTTGGTGATTTAAAGTGCCCAAGTGTAGTTCTGCCTTGGGGGCAAGGGGTAAGTCTAATCACCGTGCTAGTAAAAACTATACGAGACAAGTTAATGTTATCACTGTGTCTACAGTGAGAAGCCAGCATCGCTGAGTACAGTGTGAAACTATACGAGACAAGTTAATGTTATCACTGTGTCTACAGTGAGCAGCCAGCATCGCAGCGTACGGTGTGTTCTACTGGGCACAGAGCTGCAGGCTGCTACAGTAGCAGGTTCACTTCAGAATAACCACACTCACCACGCGGTCTGTAAGCCAGACCAACCAGACTTACTAGACGTTTATTAAATCAGGCTAACTAGCCAGACAGTTTCTAACCTGACTAACTACACACTTTCTAACCAGACTAACCAGACAGTTTCTAACCAGACTAACTACACACTTTCTAACCAGACTAACTAGACCGTTTCTAACCAGACTAACCAGAAGTTTCTAACCAGACAGTTTCTAACCAGACAGTTTCTAACCAGACAGTTTCTAACCAGAAGTTTCTAACCAGGCAGTTTCTAACCAGACTAACCAGGCAGTTTCTAACCAGACTAACCAGGCAGTTTCTAACCAGAGTTTCTAACCAGACAGTTTCTAACCAGACAGTTTCTAACCAGACTAACCAGACAGTTTCTAACCAGAAGTTTCTAACCAGAAGTTTCTAACCAGGCAGTTTCTAACCAGACTAACCAGGCAGTTTCTAACCAGACTAACCAGACAGTTTCTAACCAGAAGTTTCTAACCAGAAGTTTCTAACCAGACAGTTTCTAGCCAGACTAACCAGGAGGTTTCTAAGCCAGACTAATTGAGTGACGATGGCACCTGTTGCATTACAAAGGAGCTCTACCAGCACCCCTACCCCCACCCACCCCACCCCACCCCAACCCATGGAACTCCATTCCCATCCTCCTCCAGATCTGATTGGCTCTTTGATAAGATAATAATGACCCGTTGTCTCCCCACAATGAGACAAACTTATCTCCATGAGAAAGAAGACGGCAGTGTGTGTGTGGGCGTGTGTGTGTGTGGGCGCGTGTGTGCGTGTGTGTGTGCGCGTGTGTGCGCGTGTGTGCGTGTGTGTGGGCGTGTGTATGTGTGCGTGTGTGTGCGTGTGTGTGTGTGGGCGCGTGTGGGCGTGTGTGTGTGCGTGTGTGTGCGTGTGTATGTGTGTGTGTGCGTATGTGTGCGTGTGTGTGTGTGTGTGTGCGTGTGTGTGTGGGCGTGTGTGTGTGTGTGTGTGTGTGTGTGTAGAGAGACGTTGGAGAGGGTCTCTAATCAGCTGGGTAATCGTCTAGGGCTCAGAGACTTGAGTGAAGTGTGTGTGTGTGTGTGTTTGTGTTGGGTTCAGTGTGTGGGTTTATCATACTGGCAGAGAGAGAAGAGAGTGAGCCTGTGAGCAGTGGGCTACAAGTGTGTAGTTAAGTTGCAGTGTGTAGGTATGTATTACTGTGTTATAAGCAGTGCAGTAGCAGTGGGTTACTGTGTTATAAGCAGTGGGTTAGTGTGTTATAAACAGTGCAGTGGCAGTGGGTCACTGTGTTGTACAGTAAGCAGTGCAGTAGCAGTGAAGTCGTATAGTTGAAGCTGTAGTAAAAGTAGACCGTTAAAGAGGGCGGAGTCTCTGATTGTTGCTTCGCTGACTTTCCATTTTGGTGACATGGAGGAGAGAACCAGGCCAAGGCCTGCACACACACACACACACACACTCTCACACACACACACACACACACACACACACACACACACACACACACACACACAAGCCCAGAGCGCTCAGATCTTTTACAGTCACACATGAAAGAGGAGGGCTATTCTAACAGGCAGAGGAAACGCTGACGTAAGAACTCTCTCAGTGACACAGATCACACACATGGCAGAACACACTCACACACTCACACACACACACACACACACACACACACACACACACACACACACACACACACACATCACAGACTGTTAACACTATCACTAACACACACATGGCAGTACACACTCACAGACTCTTAATACTATCACTAACACACACACACACACACACACACACACACACACACACACACATGGCAGAACACACACTCACACACACACAGACTGTTAATACTATCACTAACACACACATGGCAGTACAAACTGACAAACTAACACAAGTGATGAAGCAGCATCCATCTTTGTGTGCATATAATGCCTATATACTGCCATGGCTGTGTGTGTGTGTGTGTGTATGTGTGTGTGTGTGTGTGTGTGTGTGTGTGGTTAATCCAGTGCTGTGCGGTAGCGACAGGCCTAATCCTGTCTGTCTGTCTGTCAGTACTCTGATTGGCCGACTCGGGTATCAGAGAAACAGAGAGCAGCCTCTCTGTCCACACTTCACTCTCACACACACACACACACACACACACACACACACACACACACACACACACACACACACACACACACACACACACACTAAAGACAATGGCCCTCATTGATCAATCGAACATAACAGGGATGTTGTTACGGAGATGTTGAGACAGGGATGTTTTAATGGGGATGTTTTAATGGGAGATGTTTTAATGGAGATGTTTTAATGGGAATGTTTTAATGGGAGATGTTTTAATAGAGATGTTTTAATGGGGATGTTTTAATGGGGATGTTTTAATGGGGATGTTTTAATAGAGATGTTTTAATAGAGATGTTTTAATGGAGATGTTTTAATAGGGATGTTTTAATGGGGATGTTTTAATGGAGATGTTTTAATGGAGATGTTTTAATGGGGATGTTTTAATGGGGATGTTTTAATGGGGATGTTTTAATGGGGATGTTTTAATGGGGATGTTTTAATAGGGATGTTTTAATGGAGATGTTTTAATGGGGATGTTTTAATGGGGATGTTTTAATGGAGATGTTTTAATGGGGATGTTTTAATGGAGATGTTTTAATGGAGATGTTTTAATGGAGATGTTTCAATGGGGATGTTTTAATGGAGATGTTTTAATGGGGATGTTTTAATAGAGATGTTTTAATGGGGATGTTTTAATGGGGATGTTTTAATGGAGATGTTTTAATGGAGATGTTTTAATGGGGGTGTTTTAGTGGAGATGTTTTAATGGGGGTGTTTTAATGGGGATGTTTTAATGGAGATGTTTTAATAGAGATGTTTTAATGGAGATGTTTTAATGGGAGATGTTTTAATGGGGATGTTTTAATGGAGATGTTTTAATGGGGATGTTTTAATAGGGATGTTTTAATGGAGATGTTTTAATAGGGATGTTTTAATGGAGATGTTTTAATGGAGATGTTTTAATGGAGATGTTTTAATGGAGATGTTTTAATGGAGATGTTTTAATGGAGATGTTTTAATGGAGATGTCTGCGGATCCCATAGATCTCTGATCCTGTCCTCCTCAGGTCCTTGAGGAAACCACTGATCGGTGGAGACTGGTGAACGCAGAGCGAGAGAGAGTGTCGTCACGTGTGAACATGAAAAGTGCACAAACACGCGTGTGTGTGCGTCTCTGACTCCGGAGTGAGACGGTGACATTGTACCGCCTCGGAGCAACGAAAAGGCGAAGCAAAGAAAAACACCGCAACAAAACGTCAACAAGTGGATAACGTTTACGCTGAGGAGAATGCAATCTCGTTCCCGTTCAAAGCGGAGATTTTCCGCCTGGCTTGCTCTCCAAGAGCGGCGCGCGGGGGCCCTATTCAGCTCCAGGGGGCCGTAGTCAAAACACGGACGGGCCGCACAGAGCGCCCGCATTCCCCCGTGTCCCGGAGCATGCGGGAGGCTTCTGCAACGCTTCCCACTGTTTTATAAATACAGCCGTTAAACCGCCGCTCGCTAGCCAGCGACCGGCCAGCGAGCTCTGTGATGTGTGTGTGTGTGTGTGTGTGTGTGACAGCGGCCCAGACTAAACGGTCAGACGGGACACAACAATGTTGGGTAAAGTCTAAAAACAAAACCCCGGCGTCTAGCAACGTGGGAACGGAGAGTTGAGAGGTTAGGGTTGGGGTTAGGGTTGGGGTTAGAGAGGCCGGAGGAGAGGGAGGGGACGAGCCTCGGTTCTACGCCCGGACGGACGCGTACGTGGACAGCTGCGGACAGCTGTGGGGCGGGGGGATGTCCGCACGGAGCCCACGCAAACAGTCTGATGGCCAACTTGACGTCACGCCGACCTCCGCGTACTGGCGGACGCGGAAAGTATAACCAGGGCTTTAGAGAGGAGAGAGAGGGGTTAGGGGTAGGGAGGACAGGAGGGGGAGGGGCTAAGGTTAGAGGGGACAGGAGGGGGAGGGGCTAAGGTTAGAGGGGACAGGGGAGAGGGAGGGACTGGGCTGAGCAACATTGGACAGTTGTCTGACTAATACACACATATGTAGGCATGCGGACACACACACATACACACACACACACACGCACACGCACACAGATGTTCACAGGTGTAAAAGACATCTGTTCAATGCTGTGCTGCAGAGAGCTGCTCCTAATGTAGCCTACGCACAGACACACACACACACACACACACACACACACAGACACACACACACAAACACATACACACACACGCAGACACACACACTAGGGCTTCACAGAGAAGTCGATTAGTTGAATAGTCGACTATTAGGGCTTCACAGAGTAGTCGATTAGTCGAATAGTCGACTATTAGGGCTTAACAGAGTAGTCGACTAGTTGACTATCAAACCACTAGTTGACCCTGTGCATTGCTGGTCGACTAGCAGTTGTATAGATTTTTTTTGCATTTAAAATATATATTAATTGTTTTTTTGCCGTTGGGGGCGGCTGCGGGTAGTTAATCTTCGTCATGTCATCGTTTTAGTTATTAAAATGTTATTTTATTTGATTATTTTTATACACACACACACACACTCACACACACACTCACACACATCAGCTGTAAGGATTCGGGGAGGGCGGAGGTAAGGGGTTGTGTTCACGCGACTGTGTAAACACTGGGTCTTAATCCCAGAAAGTCGTGGTGTCTAAGCCAATAACCCTCTAGTAAACCACTGCGTGATTATGCACATTACTCCTCTTTACAGAACGGGTCAGGGGTTCCAGTCTCCTCCTGACCCCGCCTCCTCACCGCAACCAGAGAGAGAGAGGGAGAGAGAGAGAGAGACAGAGAGAGAGAAAGAGAGAGAGAGAGAGAGAGAGAGAGAGAGAGAGAGAGACAAGGCTAGAACAACGCAACGACAGAAGGAGACGTCCGGATTGTTGGGACAGCTGCTAATGAAATGGCTACTGAGAGAGTGTGTGTGTGTGCGTGTGTGTGCATGTGTGTGCGTGCGTGTGTGCGCGTGTGTGTGTGTGTGTGTGTGAGAGAGAGAGAAAGACAGAGAGAGAGGGAAAGTGTACACACTGTGAGAGTGTTTGTGTGCGTGTTGGTGAGGAGGAGAGAGTTGGAGTGTATGTTTAAGCAGGTGTGTGTGGCAGAGAGGGAGATGTTTATTGCTGCGTTTCTTTTGTATCGGAGCTCTGGATTGGACGGCCGGGATGACGTCATATCTGAGTTGCATGCATTCCCCCAAAAAGATAAGTTAGCAATACCAGTGGATAACACAACAAACAATACTATTTTGCGCATACGAACTCCGTAGCAACATTGTTCAGTTCGTTGATAGAAGTTGGACAGCACTGTGTGAACAACTCATTTAAGGAGACACAAAGAAACTTCTTATTACAGCTTTCGCTTATTGTTGATGTGTGGAGTAGCTTCATTGAAGTTGGGGTAGATTTTTTACCCAGAGTAAAATGTTCATGTGACGTATTTGATGACGATTTTGACGTTGACCTCGGGAATCCCGATGTTTACGATACAAAAAGAACACAGCATGAGTGTGTGTGTGTGTGTGTGTCCCAGCAGCAGAGACAGACAGACATACAGACAGACAAAGGACGGACAGACAGACCAACAGACAGAGGACACACAAACGGGAC
>NC_140241.1:3761904-3764404 GCF_949987555.1 Borostomias antarcticus
AACATTCACACACGCAAACATTCACATCACACAATCATACACAGACACACCCACACATGTGCACACACACACGCGCGCGCACACACACACACACACAATAAAACCTTGCATTCACACAACTCCATAAACAAACAATAACTATTCAGAACCCACACACACCCTTCATGTACTTATATAAACACTGAACTGAAAAACACTTGCATATGCTTTGTACACACACACACACACACACACACACACACACACACACACACACACACACACACACACACACACACACACACAGAGAAGGCAGTGTGCCTGGCCGACCGCTAGCTCTCTTTGTTGCGGTGAAGTGGCTGGTCTGTTTGAGACTGCCCACAGAATCCCTCTCAATCGCTTTCACACTCCTCTGAGTTTGGCCTGACAGCACACACACACACACACACACACACACACACACACACACACACACACACACACACACACATATACACACACACACATACGCACACACACACACACATACACACACATACACAAACACACACACACACACATACATACACAAACACACACACATACACACACACGCACACATAAACACGTGCGCACGCACACACAAACACACGCAAATATGTCCACTATGCGTTTGTTAAAAATATCAACAGTGTGTGTTTACAGAAATATGGATGTATTTAAAGGGTCCCGACCACAAACAGGTGGTGGTGGTCCGTGTCCATGTCTTTACCAGCGCAGACCCACAACATGATTTGAGAAACCTCACATTTTCTGTCGGGGAGACAGGATGTGTGTTTCCACCACTAGGCCTCACGATGGGCCGAGGGGGCAGGAGTCAAAACTCACACCCAGACCAGAGAGCCACACACACGCACGCACACACACACACACACACACACGCACACACACACACACACACACACACACACACACACACACACACACACACGCGCACGCATGCTTACACACTACTGTTAAAGCACCCAAAGGTTCAGTACACATGCTGGAAGGAAACATTTCTACAGCGCTGAGGGTTAGGGTTATTGAGGGTTAGGGTTATTAAGGGTTAGGGTTATTGAGGGTGTGGGTTATTGAGGGTTAGGGTTATTGAGGGTGAGGGTTATTGAGGGTTAGGGTTATTGAGGGTTAGGGTTATTGAGGGTGAGGGTTATTGAGGGTGTGGGTTATTGAGGGTGAGGGTTATTGAGGGTTAGGGTTATTGAGGGTTAGGGGGTTATTGAGGGTGAGGGTTATTGAGGGTGAGGGTTATTGAGGGTTAGGGTTATTGAGGGTTAGGGTTATTGAGGGTTAGGGTTATTGAGGGTGAGGGTTATTGAGAGTGAGGGTTATTGAGAGTGAGGGTTATTGAGGGTGAGGGTTATTGAGGGTGAGGGTTATTGAGGGTGAGGGTTATTGAGGGTTAGGGTTATTGAGGGTTAGGGTTATTGAGAGTGAGGGTTATTGAGGGTTAGAGGGTTATTGAGGGTTAGGGTTATTGAGGGTTAGGGTTATTGAGGGTGAGGGTTATTGAGGGTTAGGGTTATTGAGGGTTAGGGTTATTGAGGGTTAGGGTTATTGAGGGTGAGGGTTATTGAGGGTTAGGGTTATTGAGGGTTAGGGTTATTGAGGGTGAGGGTTATTGAGGGTGAGGGTTATTGAGGGTTAGGGTTATTGAGGGTGAGGGTTATTGAGGGTTAGGGTTATTGAGGGTGAGGGTTATTGAGGGTTAGGGTTATTGAGGGTGAGGGTTATTGAGGGTTAGAGGGTTATTGAGGGTTAGGGGGTTATTGAGGGTTAGGGTTATTGAGGGTTAGGGTTATTGAGAGTGAGGGTTATTGAGGGTTAGAGGGTTATTGAGGGTTAGGGTTATTGAGGGTTAGAAGGTTATTGAGGGTTAGGGGGTTATTGAGGGTGAGGGTTATTGAGGGTTAGGGTTATTGAGAGTGAGGGTTATTGAGGGTTAGAGGGTTATTGAGGGTTAGGGTTATTGAGGGTTAGGGTTATTGAGGGTGAGGGTTATTGAGGGTTAGGGTTATTGAGGGTTAGGGTTATTGAGGGTGTGGGTTATTGAGGGTTAGGGTTATTGAGGGTTAGGGTTATTGAGGGTGAGGGTTATTGAGGGTTAGGGTTATTGAGGGTGAGGGTTATTGAGGGTGAGGGTTATTGAGGGTTAGGGTTATTGAGGGTTAGGGTTATTGAGGGTGAGGGTTATTGAGGGTTAGAGGGTTATTGAGGGTTAGGGGGTTATTGAGGGTTAGGGTTATTAAGGGTTAGGGTTATTGAGGGTGAGGGTTATTGAGGGTGAGGGTTATTGAGGGTTAGGGTTATTGAGGGTGAGGGTTATTGAGGGTTAGGGTTATTGAGGGTGTGGGTTATTGAGGGTTAGGGTTATTGAGGGTGTGGGTTATTGAGGGTTAGGGTTATTGAGGGTTAGGGTTATTGAGGGTTAGGGTTATTGAGGGTTAGGGGGTTATTGAGGGTTAGGGTTATTAAGGGTTAG
>NC_140241.1:3769404-3776904 GCF_949987555.1 Borostomias antarcticus
CCATCATTCAGTACTTCACTTTTCTACTGGTGACTAGGAGTGTATAGCACTGGCTCTTGTATGTGTATAAAACAATCTTACAAAAACTAACAAACTACCAAATTAACATACCTTATTACATGGTGCTCAAGAATTTACCAGACAAGGTCTTAGGATTGGTTGGCCCTTGAGGTTGTTCGAGTCAAAACTGAACTAAGAAAGACTGCTTTTAGTTATGAATGTATGCTTTTTATATTGTATTGTTTTATTAGGGCTGTCAATCAATTAAAAATGATCTAATATATTGTACATTGTATTGTTTTTATATTGTTCATGGTTATTATACATGTATGCTTTTTATTTTGTATATTGTATTGTTTTTTATTAGGGCTGACAATCAATTAAAAATGATCTAAACATGATCTGTAACTATTTTTTTGCTGGGAAAAGCCCCAAAATGAAGATATTTCAATTAAGGGTGCTTTCACACCTGATGGTCCGGACCAAGTGGTTGAAGTTGCAACATTTTTGCATTTTTGATTGATTTGGTTTGCGTTCACATTGCACCTTTTCAAGTGCACCAAACTTTCCAAACAAAGTTACGTGGTCAAACCGGTCGCTCGCCGACTGGACAGAAGCAGGATCAAGTCAGACTGGAGCACCAGTTCTTTCAAGTAATTTCAAAATAAAGGTCCCATAGGCACTGAACTGCCAGTAATTCGTGGGTGGTCATTTCTCCGCGTGAGAATTGTAAAGTGTGGCGTCTGAGCGTGAGAAGAGGCTGAAATGCAGCCCTGGTCAGTAACGTTAGCTAGTAACGTCATTCTCGCGCTCATCTTTTGAAGAGCTAACGTCGTAGCTAGCTAGCTAGCTAACACCTAGCTAACGTTATTGTTTACACACTGCAACTTGGAAGTGACTTGTCATTTGATAACGTTTTGATAATGTTAAAAATGAAACATTATTCACTTGAACTTCCTATATTTTGTCCCGGGGACTCTGGGTTGCATTCCCACCTGTGATGCTGTGCGCCAGGGTTCAGTTGAGGTGAACCGAGACCCATGTTTTCAGCGGGCCCAAAATTTGCCACCAAAACAGGGTGGCCTGGTAGACCACTGAGATCCCTCTGGGGGTGTGGCCTAAGGGTTGACCACTGAGTGCCCTCTGGGGGTGTGGCCTAAGGGTTGACCACTGAGAGACCTTTGGGGGTGTGGCCTAATGGTTGAACACAGAGAGCCCTTTGGGGGTGTGGCCTAAGGGTTGAACACAGAGAGCCCTTTGGGGGTGTGGCCTAAGGGTTGACCACTGAGAGGCCTCCGGGGATGTTCCAGTATTGAGGCTCCTCCCATTTCCTCACTCCGAAGGAGCGAGTTTGGAAAGAATTCCGGCGTTGACGCTCCGTGATGGTGTTCTAATCACCACGGTGACGGGAGAACAGCCAGGAGACGCACTGGTATGTTCCCTGATGAATCAAAGGCTAAAAGCCTCATTTCACACATACACACACACACACACACACACACACACACACACACACACACACACATACACACACACACACACACACACACACACACACATACACACACACACGCACACACACTCCCCCCTGCCTTTACAAGTCTATGTTGTTGGAACACACACACACACACACACACACACACACACACACACACACACACACACACACACACACACACACACACACGTCGTAAAGCAGTTCCCTGCAGCGCAATCATACAGTAACCTGTTGTTGAGTGGAGTCACTCTCTACTTTCATGCCTCATTTTCAACACCCCCTCATCTTCCCTCCCTCCTCCTCTCCCTCCCTGCCTCCTCCCCCTCCACGCCGCCCTCCTTCTCTCCTCCTCTCCCTCCCTCCTCCCCTTCTCTTCCTCCATGCAGCCCTCTTTCTCTCCTCCTCTCCCTCCTTCTCTCCCTCCTCCTTCTCTCCTCCTCTCCCTCCTTCTCTCCCTCCTCCTTCTCTCCTCCTCTCTACTGAACACCCTCTACTGTGAGGACCAGACTCTACTGAACACCGTCTACTGTGAGGACCAGACTCTACTGAACACCCTCTACTGTGAGGACCAGACTCTACTGAACACCCTCTACTGTCAGGAGGACAGACTCTACTGAACACCCTCTACTGTGAGGAGGACAGACTCTACTGAACACCCTCTACTGTCAGGACCAGACTCTACTGAACACCCTCTACTGTCAGGACCAGACTCTACTGAACACCCTCTACTGTCAGGACCAGACTCTACTGAACACCCTCTACTGTCAGGAGGACAGACTCTACTGAACACCCTCTACTGTGAGGACCAGACTCTACTGAACACCCTCTACTGTGAGGAGGACAGACTCTACTGAACACCCTCTACTGTCAGGAGGACAGACTCTACTGAACACCCTCTACTGTGAGGACCAGACTCTACTGAACACCCTCTACTGTGAGGAGGACAGACTCTACTGAACACCCTCTACTGTGAGGAGGACAGACTCTACTGAACACCCTCTACTGTCAGGAGGACAGACTCTACTCATCTTCCTCTGACCTCCTAACACATGTATCTATATGTGCAGAATATATTAAAATAAAATAAAAACGTGTCCTCTTCCCTGTAGTATCTGTATCACTGTAACTATTGACCTCAGAGGGACAGAGAGAGGTGATATGGACAACCCCATATCAGGGGCCCTACACACACACACACACACACACACACACACACACACACACACACACACACACACACACACACACACACACACACACACACACACACACACACACACACACACGCATACGCACACTTGGCAAGCCCTGGGGTCACCATGACAATCGTCAGAGGTTGCGCTGTTGAAGTTATGGCGAGGGAGAGTGATGAGCTGGCAGTTTGTACGTTAGGACAGGATCTGATGTCACAGCCCCAGACACACACACACATATGGTAAATAAACTAACAAACACTCTCACACACACACATACACACACATATACACAGAAATATGTGCCTATTACCCAGCTCAAATGACTTTTATTACACTTCTGTCTGACTCTGCCAGTAGTAAACTTAGCTTCTCTGTGTTGTGGCTGTCTGCATTCCATATTCCAGCCATGTCTCAAACCACAGCGCTATCTGATCCAACCAGCACACTATCTACTGTACTATCTACTACACTATCTACTATACTATCTACTATCTACCACACTATCTACTATCTACCACACTATCTACTGTACTATCTACCACACTATCTACTATACTATCTACTATCTTCTATCTACCACACTATCTACTATCTACCACACTATCTACTATCTATCACACTATCTACTATCTACCACACTATCTACTATCTACCACACTATCTACTATCTACCACACTATCTACCACACTATCTACTATCTACCACACTATCTACTATATATCACACTATCTATCTACCACACTATCTACTGTACTATCTACCACACTATCTACTATCTACCACACTATCTACTATCTACCACACTATCTACTATCTACCACACTATCTACTGTACTATCTACCACACTATCTACTATCTACCACACTATCTACTATCTACCACACTATCTACTATCTACCACACTATCTACTATCTACCACACTATCTACCACACTATCTACTATCTACCACACTATCTACTATCTACCACACTATCTACTATCTACCACACTATCTACTATCTACCACACTATCTACTATCTACCACACTATCTACCACACTATCTACTATCTACCATACTATCTACTATCTACCACACTATCTACCACACTATCTACTATCTACCACACTATCTACCATACTATCTACTATCTACCACACTATCTACTATCTACCACACTATCTACTATCTACCACACTATCTACCACACTATCTACTATCTACTATCTACCACACTATCTACTATCTACCACACTATCTACTGTACTATCTACCACACTATCTACTATCTACTATCTATTACACTATCTACTACCACACTATCTACCACACTATCTGCTATCTACCACACTATCTACGATCTATTACACTATCTACTATCTACCACACTATCTACTGTACTATCTACCACACTATCTACTATCTACCACACTATCTACTATATACCACACTATCTACTATCTACCACACTATCTACTGTACTATCAACCACACTATCTACTATCTACCACACTATCTACTATCTACCACACTATCTACTATCTACCACACTATCTACTGTACTATCAACCACACTATCTACTGTACCACTGAGTCTGTAGTGATCCACACGGCCCACTATCTACTGTAGCACTGAGTCTGTAGTGAGTCTGATGTTCATGGTTGTGTCTTAAAGGGGGGTGGGAGCATTCTGTTTCTCGTCTTGTCTCGTTTCTTGTGTATGCATGTTTATGAGCTGTGTGGTGTGTGTGTGTGTAAGTGTGTTTGTGTCAGCATGTGTGTGTGTGTGTGTGTATGTATTTGTGTGTGCGCAAACATGTGTATGTGTGTGTGTGTGTGCGAACATGTGTGTGTGTGTGTATCCCAGAGGGTATAAGTCTGGGACAGAGAGAGACAGTTAGCACAGTCTAATTGCAGAGTAATGTGTTTGGCTGTCTGCTGTCTCTCTGTGACCGACAGAGAAGCATCCTCCTCTAACCTGTTATTCTGACACCAACACACACACACACACACGCACACGCACACACACACAAACACACACACACAAACACACACACACACAAACACACAACTCTTCTCTCACTTTGTCCAGCGTCTTCTGAGGGTCCCTTCCTTTTCAGTTGTTCTTCTCACAACTCAATTGAATGTGTGTGTGTGTGTGTGTTTGTATGTGCGTATGTGTGCGTGTGTGTCTGAGAGAGAGAGAGAGAGAGAGAGAGACAGAGACAGAGAGAGAGAGAGAGAGAAAGAATGTGTGTGAGAATGTGTTGTGGTCTTGAGGTCTTTCTTTTGACGTGGGGCCTAATCTAATCTAGAGGAACAGCCCAAAAATACACCCAGACCCCTGTCCCCACTGATAACACACACACACACACACACACACACACACACACCTTTCCGAGCCGAGGTCAGTGTGACGACACGGCCCTGGGTTTACAGATTGTGACAGAGTTGCTTCTAAACAGGAAGCAGGAAGGAGGTGGATCGGCGCGGACACGGAGGTCATTGTTTTGTGTCAGATTGACTCCATCTGCACTAGAAATATCTCCTGGGCATGTATGGGACACAGTAACAGTTGCCACACCAGGACCGATGGCCGATCTCCCACCTGTAGGCGGACTCATCCCCCTCAGAGATCAGCCCAATGAGGGTGGCGTCATCAGGAACGTTCTGGAGCTTGACTGACTGATAACGAGCTGCAGCTGTTCGTGTACGGGGGGAATAGTAGAGGGGAAAGGACGCCTTAAAAGACTAAATATGATTTGATCTCCTCAAACTAGTCACCCAGCATATATCACATTATCGGAAGCAATTTTCCGAAGTAAAGCTCACGTTAAAACATCCATGCATCTATCCATTTTACTCCGGAAAACGTTGGGTGACTAGTTTAAGGAGATCATATTTAGACCGGTATGGTCCTTTAAGGGGAACCAGCGCCCACGGTCCGGGAGACAGAGATGTGTTTTCCCCAGCTTCACGTGCTGCTTCCTGTCAGGACAGGAAGTGGGTGATCGACCTGCAGGCGGAGTTAGACACGTGCACCAGCTTGTTCGTCAGCCGGGTTGAGGGGATGGTGTTAGAAGGCGGAGCTGAAGTCCAGAAACAGGATCCTGGCGTAGGTCGTTGCAGAGTCCAGGTACTGACCTGTTGGCTCTGTAGGTGAACTGCAGGGGGTCCAGGAGTGGGTAGGAGTTGGTTTTGAGGTGGGGCAGCAAAAGGAGCTCAAAAGTCTTTATTACCACAGAGGTCAGGGTCTGTAATCATCCGGCAATCCTTGTTTTTTGGGGGGAGACAGGGATGATGGTTGAGGTCTTGAAGGCTGCTACAGTATGTAGCATGTCTCTAACGAGGTGTTGAGGATGTCAGTGAACACCGGAGACAGCTGATCAGCACAGTGCTTCAGGATGGAAGCAGACAGAGAGTCTGGTCCTGCTGCTGCTCTGTCTCTTGAACAGCCTATTAACATCCCTGTCCAGGACGGAGCGAGCCATCGTTGATAGGGGGGTGGGGGAGGGGGAGAGAGGGTCTGAGGTGGGGAGTTGTGGAGAGGCCCGGGCCCCTGCTGAGTAGGGGCTGGAGGAGCAGGGGGATCTGGGGAGGAGGAGAGGAGGAGAGGGGGGTCTGGGGGAGGAGGAGAGGAGGAGAGGGGGGTCTGGGGGAGGAGGAGAGGGGGAGAGAGGGGGTCTGGGGGAGGAGGAGAGGGGGGTCTGGGGAGGAGGAGAGGGAGTCTGGGGGAGGAGGAGAGGAGGAGAGGGGGGTCTGGGGAGGAGGAGAGGAGGAGAGGGGGGTCTGGGGGAGGAGGAGAGGGGGGTCTGGGGAGGAGGAGAGGGAGTCTGGGGGAGGAGGAGAGGAGGAGAGGGGGGTCTGGGGAAGAGGAGAGGGGGTCTGGGGGAGGAGGAGAGGAGGAGAGGGGGATCTGGGGCTGGTGGGTGGAGTCACGGGGGGTGATGTCAGGACTGACCCATTGTCTTTCAAATCGACAGTAGAACTCATTCAGGTCGTTGGCCAGGTGCAAGCAGTGTTTCCAAGTCAGCTTATATGGAAAAATCACGCGACGCGGGTTGCGGGTTTTGGGGCTGGGGGAGATATCTATCTATCTATCTAATAAAGGAAAAACAGATTTTAAAACTGTGTGGTAAAAAAAAAAGTCAAAGTAAGTAAGGTTACAAACTACAACTACTGTCAAGTAGCGCGTCACATGACGTCATCGTATGCATATTTATTTGAGGCTTGTTCTTGGCTTGTACTTGATTTTGCAGTGGCTTATTTGCCTCGCGTTAGTTGGCAACACTGGGTACAAGTCATTTGTGGAGTGGGGGGCTTTTGGTTTGTTGTTGGTGATCTGAGGCCTTTCCAGACGGAGGACGAGTTGTTGTCTGAGGACTGCTGTTGAAGTTCCTCAGAGAGCTGTCGTTTAGCATCTCTCAGCGCCTTGTCTGAACCTGTACTTAGCCTGTTTAAACCAGACCTTGCCCCCACTCCGGCACACTTTCTCCTTATCCAGCCTTAGCTTTAGTTTAGCTGTGAACCAGGTTTTGTCGCTGTTGTAGCTAGCCCTGGTGCGGGTTGGTACACTGTGAACCAGGTTTTGTCGCTGTTGTAGCTAACCCTGGTGTGGGCTGGTACACTGTGAACCAGGTTTTGTCACTGTTGTAGCTAGCCCTGGTGCGGTTGGTACGCGTACATCCTCACGCTAGCTGACGAACGACATCGCAGGGGCTGTGTACTCAACCTGGCTGTTGGTAGCAGCCTTCAAACTATGAACAACTAACTATTGATCTGACTGTAGATACGATTTAGCTTTAAGCCTGTTTAAAATGCAC
>NC_140241.1:3784404-3796904 GCF_949987555.1 Borostomias antarcticus
TGTGTGTTGGGTGGTGGTGTGTTGTGGGGTGGTGTGTTGGGGGGGTGTGTGTTGGGTGGTGGTGTGTTGTGGGGTGGTGTGTTGGGGGGGTGTGTTGGGTGGTGGTGTGTTGGGTGGTGGTGTGTTGGGGGGTGGTGTGTTGGGGGGTGGTGTGTTGGGTGGTGGTGTGTTGGGTGGTGGTGTGTTGGGTGGTGGTGTGTTGGGGGGGGTGTGTTGGGGGGGGGGGTGTTGGGGGGTGTGTGTTGGGGGGTGGTGTGTTGGGGGGTGTGTTGGGGGGTGGTGTGTTGGGTGGTGGTGTGTTGGGTGGTGGTGTGTTGGGAGGGGGGTGCTGGGGGGTGGTGTGTTGGGGGGTGGTGTGTTGGGGGTGTGTGTTGGGTGGTGGTGTGTTGGGTGGTGGTGTGTTGGGGGGGGGGTGTTGGGGGGGGGTGTTGGGGGGTGTGTGTTGGGGGGTGGTGTGTTGGGGGGTGTGTTGGGGGGTGGTGTGTTGGGTGGTGGTGTGTTGGGTGGTGGTGTGTTGGGAGGGGGGTGCTGGGGGGTGGTGTGTTGGGGGGTGGTGTGTTGGGGGGTGGTGTGTTGGGGGGGGGGGGGTGCTCTCTGTGGTGTGTTGGTAGATGCAGTATCTGTCATCCTGACTCCTGGTTCATTTGGAGATCTAGTTGACCCACATGTTCCGGTCTGTGATCGGGTCTGACGCCGGTTTCACATACAACAGCTGAAACAGTATTGAAGTCTTAGAATTCATTTTGACTGCTCCTTGACTGCCACTTTAGAGCGCTGAAACATGAAAAATAAAAAGTATTACGGTATTGGTGCCCTGAGTGTATCTAACTGGTTCTGTTCAGTAGCTTTGTGGCTTCAATGTTTGAGCGTGTGTACAGAGCAAGTTTAGGTGAGTGTGTGTATGTGTGTGTGTGTGTGTGTTTGTGATTTACATTGCTTAAAAGTGTGAGGCTGTGGTACAGTACGACACAGCTAGCGGAAGATCCCCCACAGTTAAGCGGATGGAGATCAGGTACATTAGCCCCAGGACCATAACATAAGCAGAGTTCAGTCTAGCACTACATGGAGGAGCTGGGACATCCCAGTCTCCCTGCTGCACGCATATGTGCACACTCACACACTCACACACACACAAACACACACACACACTCCAATGTACACACACACACACTCCAATGCGCACGCACGCACACACACACACACACACACACACACACTCCAATGTACACACACTCCAATGTACACACACACACACACACACACACACACACACACACACACACACACACACACACACACACACACTCCAATGTACACATACACACTCCAATATGCACAAAAACACAGTCTATTGGGTCTATTTTGGCCACAGTTAGCCATCTCTAATTGGCAATAACCACATTGAGTCAATGCTAGTCTTGCATAGCCAGACCTTTCACCATACTTAGCGCTGGAGGAAGGTCTGGCTGCAACCCATTATCATTCTGAAATAGGGGGGAAAACTGTATGGCTTTAAACCAATCGCAATGGTCTTGGGCGGCGCCAAGCTTTTTTCCCCCACGGCGAGCCGAACTGGATACACTGATACGGCATTGAAAGATGGCCGCCCATTCATCCCAATGAAAGTTGCTCACCCAGCACATGAAGCAAACTGAACGGGAGATTAAGACTTCCTGTAGACCGTTGCACATGCTCGGTAGTGTTTTTCTTGGCCTCGCCTGTCCCTCTCTCCCATAGAACAACAGGGCACTGCCATAGGGCCTACATGGGGAAAGAAACAGCTGTGAACTCCGGCTCTTGGTGGTTTCTAAACACAATGAGCTCAATGATTTAAAACTTCAATGGCGCCTGCACAATGCTCAATACAAGTTAGCTAGGGTCAATGTAGATATATAGCTAATATAGCTAGCTATGGTCAATGTAGATATATGGCTAATATAGCTAGCTATGGTCAATGTAGATATATGGCTAATATAGCTAGCTATGGTCAATGTAGATATATGGCTAATATAGCTAGCTATGGTCAATGTAGATATATGGCTAATATAGCTAGCTATGGTCAATGTAGATATATGGCTAATATAGCTAGCTATGGTCAATGTACTGTAGATATATGGCTAATATAGCTAGCTAGGGTCAATGTAGATATATGGCTAATATAGCTAGCTATGGTCAATATAGATATATGGCTAATATAGCTAGCTATGGCCAATGTAGATATATGGCTAATATAGCTACTGTAGCTATGGTCAATGTAGATATATGGCTAATATCGCTAGCTAGGGTCAATGTAGATATATGGCTAATATAGCTAGCTATGGTCAATGTAGATATATGGCTAATATAGCTAGCTATGGTCAATGTAGATATATGGCTAATATAGTTAGCTATGGTCAATGTAGATATATGGCTAATATAGCTAGCTAGGGTCAATGTAAGTGCTTATTAAGTGGAAGTGCAGCTCCCTCAGCTCACAATGAGTTATCACAAACTTACATACAGCCGTACTGCATATCACAAAGGCGAAAGCCTATCCATGTGATAAACAACTATCTTTACGTAAGGCCTCTTCAATCATCCTCTCAGCCCACACCTGTCAACCCTTCCTCACCTTCCGCAACCTCATGACATCATCGCCCATCCATGACATCATCGCCCACCCATGAGGCCTCCCGAGTGGCTGTTATCAGCCGTCGCTCAGGGCTTCCACGGCGACGCCCGCTCCCTTTCATCCCTCTTTCCATCCTCTCATCCCTCTCCCAGCCTCCCCCTCTGAGGCCTTGATCACCACACACACACACACACACACACACACACACACCCTCCCTAACTGTGTGTGTGTGTGTGTATGTGTAAGGCTGCGCTATTTATGGGGACTGACTTGGATGCAGACTTTGTGAAAAAAAATAGAGGGATGGAGAGCAGAGAGAGGGAGGGAGAGAGAGAGAGAGAAGGGAGGGAGATCTGAGACAGACAGACAGAGAGAGAGAGAGAGAGAGAGAGAGAGAGAGAGAGAGAGAGAGAGAGAGAGAGATAAGATCAGGTCAGATGAGCTCATCGTCCAGTAGAGAGTAATACGCCTCCTTAATTCATCCACAGACACCTGTCATAGAGGCCCAGTGTGTGTGTGTGTGTGTGTGTGTGTGTGTGTGTGTGTGTGTGTGTGTGTGTAGAAGCAGCTCATGTGTGCTTAACCCTGCACATACCTCCTCTCCTGCTCTATGGTGTGGGGTTAGGGTTAGGCTTGTCTGGTCAGCTAGTCCATCCATCTCTGCCCCTCTATAAACTATCTCCAGCACTATTACCACACACACAGTATTAAAATAACACATCACTACTCATCAACATGGTGCCCCCTTTAACACTCAAACCTCCCCACCCACCTCCCCCTTAAACACACACAACAGACAATCTGTGTCTCCCTGTTTTAGTGTGTGTGTGTGTGTGTGTGTGTGTGTGTGTGTGTGTGTGTGACAGTCCTGCTGGTCCCAGTGGGATACCTGGTCGTCAGGGTGATAACACCAGCCTCTCCATGTTTCTACACACCCAGAGAGTTATCCCTGGCAACACCCCCAGGGGAGGCAAATAAATCACACACACACACACACACACACACACACACACACACACACACACACGAGATAACAGTTGAAAAAGCGTACCATGTGGGAGAGTATGAAGTGGAATAGGGAGGAGAGAGAGAGAGGGGGGAGGTAGAGTGGAGCTAAGAGTGGTGAGGAGAGAGAGAGAGAGGGGGGGGGTAGAGAGAGGGAGGGAGGAGAGAGATGGAGAGAGGGAGAGAGATAGAGGGAGAGAGGGAGGGGGAGAGTGAGAGAAAGGGAGGCAGGGAGAAATGGAATGCTTACCTGCTGCACCACTAATTAAAAATCTCACAGTGGGGAGGTTTAAGACATCGTTAGGGGGCGTCGAGATATATTATCTTCAGCTTGGCTGCCACGGGTTACCTACCCAAACAGCCAACAACCCCCTCCACCACACACACACACACACACACACACACACACACACACACACACACACACACACACACACACACACCAAAGGACCAGCGGGTAGCAGTTGTGGGAGAGAAGGTGGGGGTCTCGTCACTATATTATTGTCAGCGCTCTGGCACTTGACACAACACAACCCAAACCCAGCAGAGACCCTCTTTATGAGCTCCTGACGCACACGGCTAGGGAGTGTGTGTGTGTATGTATGTGTGTATGTGTATATGAGTGTGTCTGTCTGTGTGTGTGTGTTTTTGCTTATCCGTGTGTGTGTGTGCGTATCCTTGTGTGTGTGTGTGTGTGTGTCCACAGGCCCAGAAACCTTGTCCCCGAGTGACAGTTAGTCAGTTAAGTACCGTCAGGCCAGCAGCTCCCACGGAGCAACACAACCCACAGCTTCCACGGAGCGACAGGGCTGTGCTGGGCCCTCTGTGTGTATGTGTGTGTATGTGTGTGTGTGTGTGTGAGTGTGTGTGTAACCGAGTTGAATTGCTTAATCTCACTCCTCAGTATAAATACTGTCCGCCCATGCCATCGAACCGCTAGCTCTTCGGTGTGGTGGCTGGCTAAAGCGGTGTTTACGTGTGGTTGTCGTGTGCGTTGGCGAGTCAGAGGACCTGAGGTCGACCCCGGCGTGGGCAGGTGAGGGGGGACGCGACACTGACGAGCGACGCAGCGACACCTGGGAGAAGGCGAGATATTCGGGCACTACGGTCTGGCAGTTTACCTTCTCGGCTCTTTGAAAATCCTGGGCTCCTTCACAACTGGGGGCTCAGACATTACAACCAGTACTCAGGAGTGTGTGTGTGTGTGTGTGTGTGTGTGTGTGTGTGTGTGTGTGTGTGTGTGTGTGTGTGTGGTGGAAGGGGTGTGAGGTGCTGACAGGTGGCAAGGCCACAGAAGAGCTAATGATGTTTATTTGTTGGTTTTCAACTGGAGGGGGAGCCATAAAACACTTTCTAATCACACACACACAGGCAAAACAAACACACACACACACACACACACACACACACGACACACAGTCAGAGCTGAAGCGAGAGAGACAAGCCTTCTATACACAGCAGAGCCAAGTGTAACATGTGCACAGCGAGAGAGAGAGAGAGAGAGACACAGAGGGAGAGAGAGATAGAGAGAGAGGGACAGAGAGAGAAAGAGAGAGGGAGAGAGAGAGAGAGAGAGAGAGAGAGAGAGGAACTCAGTCATCCTAGCTATACCCGCTGAGACAAACATCCAACAGGATCTTTACAAGCAGAATTCTGCAGAGGCATTTTACAGATACAGAGAAAAACACCAACCAAGCATTTACAGTAGAGCAGAATTAGGCAGATACCCACTAATAATTAACATACAAAAGAGAGCGCTCAAAAATTTTAAAATCTTAAATCCAGCCCCCTAGACACCCTCCATTCCAAAGCCATCCAAGCCCAAGAGCTGAGCCCAGAAAAGAGTCCACTATTAGCCCTTTTCCACCAAGAAGGAATCGGTTCGGCTGCGGTTCGCAAACCTAATTTTGAACGGTTCCGAGCATTTCGACCAAAAATAAATGAGTTCGGGAACCCAAAAGTTGGTCCCAAACCGGCTCGAAAAGAAAGTAGGTTTTTCAGCGCGAACCATGACGATATCCCGGGTGTGGTCTATAGATTTGCGGTAAACAACTGTGCTTTGCTCCATGATAAGAGTGGTAATCGACCATTTCAGCTACTGTATGTGGCGCGTCGGGAAGGCGCCTCAGTGTGAATGATCTCATTCTCTCTATACTGAGTGCCAACAATCTAAATCGCCATTCATCGAACTGACTTTATACAAATTATAGTTGACATTCCCTAAAACAATACTGTGATGACAACATACTATAATTATAATGAAGTAGACTACGCAAGCCCCTTTTGTGACACACCCGTAAACAACTTTATACATGCCTATATCTCCAAGCTAATGACGTAGAACGGTTCCGCTTAAAACTGGTCGAAACGCGGGCCTGTTCCCTAGATAGAACCAAGGTTCAAAGAATTCTGAACCGAACCGGTTCACGAACCAGAGTTACTTTGGTGGAAAAGGGCGATATGTCAGCTGGTGCTCAGACTAACTACCCCCTCTCAGACACACTCTGCCCAGTCTCGCACTAACACTACTTTCCAAACACCAATCAGAGTAAAACACATTATAACACAATGTAAAGAAACGTATTTGGAACATTGGAAAGATGTAAGTAAAAGCCAGCCAAGTAGATTAGAATGTTGTCTGGCCCTAAAGGGAGATTATAAATTGGCAGAATATCTCTGTCAGAGATAGAAAGCAGAGACAGATCCTAACCATGTACAGGCTCGGTGACCACAAACTGGAAAAGCACGACACAAAAACACAAGGCAACCAAAAGAAAAGAGAATATGTGATAACTGTTCGACAGGTGAGGTTGAAACAGAGACGGATTGGATTGAACTGAGGAAGAGAGATGAGAGAGATCGAGAGGAAGAGATGAGAGAAAGAGGGAGAGAGAAAGAGAGATGAGAAAGAGACTTTTGATTTGCGATGCTCTTGATTGAGACATCCTTACAAAACACTAAACAGCAACCAAATTAAAACCACACAGTGACATGTATCGTCTTGACGAAGAGATGAGAGAGAGGGAAAGAGAGGAACAGAGAGAGGACATTTATTTCAGTTATATTTATTTGTTTTTTGCATGTTTACTTTTGCACTGGTTCAGCTCTTAGATGCTTGTTTAGGAAGGAGATGCATAGTCACTTTGGATAAAGGTGTCTGCTAAATTACTGTAGTGTAATGAGTCAGACAGACAGACAGACATTCAGACAGTCTGTAAGATAGTTAGTCAGTCAGACAATCAGTCAGTTACAGTCAGTCAGTCCGTCAGTCCGTCAGTCAGTCAGTCAGTCAGCCAGTCAGTCAGCCAGTCAGTCAGTCAGTCAGTCAGTCAGTCAGTCAGTTAGTCAGTCAGTCAGTCAGTCAGTCAGTCAGTGGGGGCAGGGCCCCTTAGAGGAGTGGATGTGAACGGAGGAAGAGGAGGGGCACGGTCTAACGCAGTAAAAACACACAAACCAGCAAAAAGCTCGGAGTCCTCCCCAGCTGGATAATAAATTGTTCAGGGTCCGTGGCATTGGTACATTTTATGTTCTCCCTGCTATAAAAACGAATCAGTTTGGCCTAAATCACCTCTTCCTAACTGCCAGTCCTCGCCTCTCAACAGGCGGAGAAGGAAGCCAGGAAACGAGCCAAGGAAACACACCAGAACGGAAATGTGAATTGTGCCGAAGCTTGGACACTGTCACATCAACAACTGAGCTATAGGAGACTTTCAGACGTTTAGGGTTGGGGTTAGCGCTGGAATCCGGCCCCCGCGGTTATGTGACATGCTGACCATATCTATATTTATTGTGCATGACCTGCAGGATACTGACGTGGTTCGGTGGTCGCTGGGAAAAAATGGACGCGGCCGATTTTTCCAAATGTAAATCAACGTTCCGTTCAGGAGAGGATGTTTGTGTCCTGCGGTCGCGCTAGCTCGCCGGTTCCGCGGGCGAGTGGGAGAACTTACCGGACTGGCCCTTAAAGAGTCTGGTTCCTAGATACTGCCGGTATTGTGAGGTTATGTCTCTGACTCCGGGAGGAAGTTAAATGTCCTTGCAGATAATGCCGAAATTCAATCTGAGGAGTAAATTCATTTATCTAACTGTTAATCCATCATAAAACTGATTTATGGGCTTTTGGATTCTTAAACTTATCAAGATTTTATTACGTTGAGTCGGGCAGCCCAGTGTGGGAGTGGCGCCTGGCTGGGGTCAGTGTGTGTGTGTGTGTGTGTGTGTGTGTGTGTGTGTGTGTGTGTGTGTGTGTGTGTGTGTGTGTGTGTGTGTGTGTGTGTGTGTGTGTGCGTGTGTATTTTAGTATGACCTCAGCACTATAGAATGGGCAGTGTGACAGTGAGCAGTAGCGACATCTGCTCTCAGGTCCATAGTACGGAGCCCAGCAGATCACACCCGCTCCTGTGTGTGTGTGTGTGTGTGTGTGTGTGTGTGTGTGTGTGTGTGTGTGTCTGTGTGCGAGCCAATCAGCTCATCTAAAACCAACAGACAAAGCTCCAAAGCTGCCATGGCAAACACAAACAGCCAAGTGCCCTTGACCCCTTTCTCTCCTCATAACACACACACACACGCACGCACACGCACACACACACACGCACGCACACGCACACACACACACACACACACACACACACACACACACACACACGCACACACACGCACACACACACACACACACACACAGGGCCCCCAGCTAGGCCCCAATCATCCCCTGACCGCTTGGAGAGAGGCCTGACATGGGGGCATTAACCTGGACCCCCCCCCCCCCCCCGCCTCCCCCAGGCTGGCGCGCCACCAGGGAACCATCACAGGCCCCTGGGCTCAGACCGGGCCACCAGGGAACCATCACAGGCCCCTGGGCTCAGACCGGGCCACCAGGGAACCATCACAGGCCCCTGGGCTCAGACCGGGCCACCAGGGAACCATCACAGGCCCCTGGGCTCAGACCGGGCCACCAGGGAACCATCACAGGCCCCTGGGCTCAGACCGGGCCACCAGGGAACCATCACAGGCCCCTGGGCTCAGACCGGGCCACCAGGGAACCATCACAGGCCCCTGGGCTCAGACCGGGCCACCAGGGAACCATCACAGGCCCCTGGGCTCAGACCGGGCCACCAGGGAACCATCACAGGCCCCTGGGCTCAGACCGGGCCACCAGGGAACCATCACAGGCCCCTGGGCTCAGACCGGGCCACCAGGGAACCATCACAGGCCCCTGGGCTCAGACCGGGCCACCAGGGAACCATCACAGGCCCCTGGGCTCAGACCGGGCCACCAGGGAACCATCACAGGCCCCTGGGCTCAGACCGGGCCACCAGGGAACCATCACAGGCCCCTGGGCTCAGACCGGGCCACCAGGGAACCATCACAGGCCCCTGGGCTCAGACCGGGCCACCAGGGAACCATCACAGGCCCCTGGGCTCAGACCGGGCCACCAGGGAACCATCACAGGCCCCTGGGCTCAGACCGGGCCACCAGGGAACCATCACAGGCCCCTGGGCTCAGACCGGGCCACCAGGGAACCATCACAGGCCCCTGGGCTCAGACCGGGCCACCAGGGAACCATCACAGGCCCCTGGGCTCAGACCGGGCCACCAGGGAACCATCACAGGCCCCTGGGCTCAGACCGGGCCACCAGGGAACCATCACAGGCCCCTGGGCTCAGACCGGGCCACCAGGGAACCATCACAGGCCCCTGGGCTCAGACCGGGCCACCAGGGAACCATCACAGGCCCCTGGGCTCAGACCGGGCCACCAGGGAACCATCACAGGCCCCTGGGCTCAGACCGGGCCACCAGGGAACCATCACAGGCCCCTGGGCTCAGACCGGGCCACCAGGGAACCATCACAGGCCCCTGGGCTCAGACCGGGCCACCAGGGAACCATCACAGGCCCCTGGGCTCAGACCGGGCCACCAGGGAACCATCACAGGCCCCTGGGCTCAGACCGGGCCACCAGGGAACCATCACAGGCCCCTGGGCTCAGACCGGGCCACCAGGGAACCATCACAGGCCCCTGGGCTCAGACCGGGCCACCAGGGAACCATCACAGGCCCCTGGGCTCAGACCGGGCCACCAGGGAACCATCACAGGCCCCTGGGCTCAGACCGGGCCACCAGGGAACCATCACAGGCCCCTGGGCTCAGACCGGGCCGGGAGCTCGACCCCCTCCCATGCCTGGAGAAACACACGACATGCTACCAAGGACAGATGGAGGGAAGAGGAGGGAAAGAAGGAACGGGGTAGAGCTCCGGTCAGTTGTTCATTTAGTCAGTCAACAGACAGGGTGGATCTCCGGTCAGTTGTTCATTCAGTCAGTCAACAGACAGGGTGGAGCTCCGGTCAGATGTTCATTCAGTCAGTCAACAGACAGGGTGGAGCTCCGGTCAGATGTTCATTCAGTCAGTCAACAGACAGGGTGGAGCTCCGGGAAGTTGCTCATTCAGTCAGTCAACAGACAGGGTGGAGCTCCAGGAAGCAGGCTGCAGGCTCTGGGCGCCACACAGCCTTCTGGGAAGGCCGTAGAAGGTCAGCTTTGCATTGAGATTGCAGATTACACACACATACAGGTATACACACACTTATACACACATACACATGCCCACATAGACGCGCATAGTATGTTCCAGATAAATATACTGTACATACTACGTAAACACACACGAAGCGGGCATATCTGTCTCTGGATGTACACATTTGCGAGAATAAATGTGCACACAAAGGTGCACAAACACTCACACACACACAGTCTGTGCTTCACATGGTCACACACAAGTTGGTATGGGTAAAACTCACACACGCGGCGGCCCCTGTATCAGCCAGTGGTATTTAGGCTGCCCTTATCAGATGAGAAATATGCCTGCAAAGAAAAACGCGTATGACCCCTGTCTGACCTCCAGCCGTTGCCAGGGGAGACCTGCAGTCAAAAGAGCACTGAGGGATTTACATAATATCCCCAGCCATCTCAGCCAATGAAATGGCCAGATTTCCCGCTTCACGGCCAATGGACACCTAAATCAACAGTGAACTTTATCTGATTGGAGCGATGTCAACGTTTGTGGTTGGTCTCTCTAGGTCAGAGTGACCTCTGAGCTGGTCTCTATCTGCGTGAGACAACCCCTACAGAGCTTAACAAGGCCCTTACCCTAACAGAGAGAGCAGCAGAGAGGCAGGGAGGCAGACAGACAGACAGACAGACAGACAGACAGAATAGCAGACAGACAGACAGACAGAATAGCAGACAGACAGAGAGACAGAGAAGCAGACAGACAGAGCGGCAGACACAGACAGACACAGACAGACAGACAGACAGACAGACAGACAGACAGGCAGGCAGACAGACAGACAGACAGACAGACAGACAGACAGACAGACAGACAGACAGACAGACAGACAGACAGACAGACAGACAGACAGACAGACAGACAGCAGCTCTCTCTGTGTCAGACTGATGCTGGGCATGATCTGACAAGGGGGAGGGGTTAAGGCAGGTCATGCCGGGGTCAATCTCTTTGGCTCCGCCGTTTCCCCAGTTAACCCTTTCACCCCTCACTGCAATGACCACAACTGGCGGTCGCCAGGGGAATGCTGGGGGCTCAAAATTCTCGTCATGACAACACATTTAGCACCCTGATCGCAAAACATTTTTTAGCTTTGAGATTTTGGAGGCTGTAAAGACTAAAACATTATGATCCGGTCCATAATCTGCAGTAGAATTACTTACTGAACCAGCCTATTATACACAGTAGGGTGCGTTTTAACATCATTAATTGAGTAAATATTAATAGCGCTGCACCTGGAAGTGCAAATGCACATAATACCCGCACACAACACCTTTACTAAACAACAGACAACACCTTTAGTAAACAACAGACAACTCTGTGAGTACTCAGCCACTGTGAAACCCAGAAGAACATTCCAGTGGTTGAGCCCGACTGGCTGCTTTCAGCACTGTCTCTAGTGATTTATGAGGACCGAACTACAGTACACATCCTGAGAGGGATTAACTAGTGATTTATTTATGATGACTCAACTACACATCCTGAGAGGGATTAACTAGTGATTTATTTATGATGACTCAACTACACATCCTGAGAGGGATTAACTAGTGATTTATTTATGATGACTCAACTAAACATCCTGAGGTGGATTAACTAGTGATTTAGATTTATGACTAACTATACATCCTGATGTGGACTAACTAGTGATTTATGACTAAACTAAACATTCTTAGGTGGATTAACTAGTGATTTATTTATGATGACTAAACTAAACATCCTTAGGTGGATTAACTAGTGATTTATTTATGATGACTAAACTAAACATCCTTAGGTGGATTAACTAGTGATTTATTTATGATGACTCAACTACACATCCTGAGGTGGATTAACTAGTGATTTATTTATGATGACTCAACTAAACATCCTTAGGTGGATTAACTAGTGATTTATGACTAACTATACATCCTGAGGTGGACTAACTAGTGATTTATGACTAAACTAAACATCCATAGGTGGATTAACTACTGATTTATGGCTGATCTAAACATTCTAAAATGGATGAACTAGTGTGCACTAGTCTGGAGGGGGTGGAGCCCCGACAGATGGATAGTAAGGGGTCAGAAATGCACACTTGTATCCATGATATATCTGGTTCAGACTATCTGAACAATTGAACAATTGCTTCTCTTCTATATGAAAATAAAAATAATTTTACTGAGACAGCTAAGCACATGCATGTGCACGCACACACACGCACACACAAACGCATACACGCACGCACACACACACACACACACACACACACTATATGCAGTGCCATAAATATCTGCACATAACCCCGCATCACAAACTATGGAAATGTAGCAACGTGTGTGTGTGTGAGCGTGT
>NC_140241.1:3804404-3806904 GCF_949987555.1 Borostomias antarcticus
CCCGGCCTTGGGGAAGGGCCACTCCGCCCCGGTCCACACAGACCGAATGGGCCTAGCACAGAATCATACACGTGGACATCGTCAGCAATGCTTCCTAATTAGTAACTTGGATACGGTCTTATAACCATATAGGCCTACGACATTCTAATAACAACTAGGGCTGTACACGACTCAGAATTTTGGCAGTCGGATCGGATTCAGCTGTTCAAACCAGCCATACGACATACAGGCAGCACAATGAAAAACTCATATTTTTCTTGCTAAACATGAATCATCTAGCCCACATTGTCCATCTACTTCGGATGCCCCCTTGTTTTTATTGCAGTGTTTCCCATACATAGAATTATAAATGGCGGCATACAGTACAAATCATCCAATGCTGCTCTCTCAATCCTCTCATGTGTGTGTCTACTGAACAAGTGCTGCAACAATTATTGCTAAATTGACTGAAATCACTGTCACAACTCACTGTCAACTCTGCGTCATCTCTCTAGCAATCTGTGGAAAAATATGATGCAAGATTTTAATTGCGGCCTAGCCTATTTGAATAGCTGACCTATAATGTTGGGAAGATATATTGTAGATTGCTGAAGTCCTACTGAGGACTGACTGAAGACCCACTTCAGACCACTGAAGATCTACAGAAGACCCACTGAAGACCTACTGAAGACCCACTGAAGATCTACTGAAGACCCACTGAAGAGGAACTGAAGACAAACTGAAGACAAACTGAAGACCTACTGAAGACCTACTGAAGACCCACTGAAGATCTACTGAAGACCCACTGAAGACGAACTGAAGACCTACTGAAGACCTACTGAATACCCACTGAAGACCCACTGAAGACCCACTGAAGACCTAATGAAGACCCACTGAAGACGAACTGAAGACCTACTGAAGACCTACTGAAGACCCACTGAAGACCCACTGAAGACCCACTAAAGAGGAACTGAAGACCTACTGAAGACCCACTGGGGACGAACTGAAGACCCACTGAAGACGAACTGAAGACCCACTGAAGACGAACTGAAGACAAACTGAAGACGAACTGAAGACCCACTGAAGACGAACTGAAGACCCACTGAAGACGAACTGAAGACAAACTGAAGACAAACTGAAGACCCACCGAAGACCTACTGAAGACCCACTGAAGACCCACTAAAGAGGAACTGAAGACCTACTGAAGACCCACTGGGGACCTACTGAAGACCTACTGAAGACTCACCGAAGACCTACTGAAGACCTACTGAAGACAAACTGAAGACCTACTGAAGACAAACTGAAGACCTACTGAAGACCTACTGAAGACAAACTGAAGACCTACTGAAGACAAACTGAAGACCTACTGAAGAGGAACTGAAGACCTACTGAAGATCCACAGTCAGTAAGATAGCTGGAGAGACTGTAATCACAACCAACCTCCTGGTTTACACATTTCAACACCAAAACACACATCTCCACTTAAGTGTCTTTGCAGATGGGGTAAAATATGAGGCTATCCACCTAAGCATGCTTGAATGAGGGACAAGGTGTGTGTGTGTGTGTGTGCGTGTGTGTGTGTGTGTGTGCGTGTGTGTGTTGGGGTCCGACAGGCAGACAGAGGCCTCCCCCATGGAGCCTCTATTCCCTGCTCACCCCCTTCCATGAAAACACAAACATAAAATGGGGCCTTGTCTCTACGAACCCCCACCAACACACACACACACACATACACACACAAACACACACACACTGACCCCAAACACACACACACACACACACACCCTGACCCCCAACACACAAACACACACAGCGTCTGCTTGAGCATTTGCCCTCCCAGCCCGAGCGCTGGGCCATGGGTCACAGGTTCTGGTTCTGGTCCTGGTCCAGCCCTGGAGATGCACACAGCAGAGGGGAGGTGAGAGGACTACATCTGGATGAGAATCCCAGGCCCTCTCTGACAGTAGCTAGCCACCTGCTACATTCATTTACAAACCGTTATCTCCACAAAAAAAGGCGGGAAAAAAAAAAAGATTGAACATCTCAAGGCTAGCGGGGAGAAGTGAGGGGTAGAGTTTACTGCCTAGGCTGGAGAGCTCTAGCCTCGTGAGACTATCCTGATCTCTCACAAGCTCACATTTTCTCTGTTTCTCTCCGCACATTAGTCTGGACAACCTCCTTAGAGATCCATTTGGGCCCAAACAGAATTTGGTCAGGCCAATCAGCGTCCTCTGATGAGGAACTATTGGCAACTACGGGCGTGGTTTAGGTGTGAGGACTGCGTAGGGAATTGGAGTGAGTAAGGCCTAGCATTACAGGCTAATGGGATAAGCACTTCATAACATAGGCTACTAACAGCAAAGGAACAAAGTGAACCCACACACGCACACACACACACACAAACACACACGCACGCACCCACCAACACACACACACACACATCATTTACAAAATGATCTCAAACTTGAGGAGCAGGTCTCAATAGAGGTTTTTAAATCCACTATGGAGGTTTTAGAGGTGG
>NC_140241.1:3831904-3841904 GCF_949987555.1 Borostomias antarcticus
TGACACAAGTCCTCTCTTCAATAACATGACACTACTCCTCCTCTCTTCAATAACATGACACTACTCCTCCTTTCTTCAATAACATGACACTACTCCTCCTTTCTTCAATAACATGACACACCTCCTCCTTTCCTCAATAACATGACACTACTCCTCCTCTCTCCCATCCTCCTTTTTCTCCCTCCCTCCCTCCGTCCTCCTGTGTCCTGTCATTCTCTACTGGCGCGAGGAGTCACAGTAGTACCCTCCTCTTCCTCCTGGCTGCTGTCTCTACTGGGGCATGGAGACAGACTGGAACTGATATCTCTCTGTCATATCTGGACTGAGACGGGACGGGTCAGGGGAGGAAGGACAGGGTCAGTGGATGCATCTCAATAGTCTTAAGTGGTTCCCTCTAATCCTCTGGTGTGACGGATACAGACTAGCATCCCAGAGCCTGTCCTGCTGACAGACCACAGATGGAGACCAGAAGCTAATACTCCTCATTTCTGTTCAATAGAGTGGAACAGTTAAGTTCAGGAAGTGAATTTTGTCTTTATTCATTCCAGTAACGCTTCAGAAAATAAGTAAATAAAGGGTTTTAAGTCTGGAACAAAGCCAACCAACTACGAGATTAATCATGATATGAAAAGTCTGTATAATAGAAGTCTGTATGATATCAACCTTGTTTTAAGAAAAACATGTTTCGTTTGCGATGTCATGGACAAGTACTACACTACCCACAATCCTGAAGTTTAACAGCGATGTCTCTGATTGGTGGAGCTCGCTGTTACCATGGAAATGTTTACTGCATCCTGCAAACTGAGTGTCACTGTCATCCATTTTGCAACCTAGTGAGTTGAACACTACGATTGTCTACAAAGAGCAACCAAGATTTCCCTTTGGGATTATTTTCATTAAATTAATGAGAAACATCCAATATTTGATATTATATGTTCAGTGACAGGTTAGCTAACTAGCTAGCAACAACAAAATGCTCACAAAATGTCGTTATTTTAGATAGAATTAGACATGGTTGGAAATGTATTTAATATATAATTTGCAATGCTTTATGGGATTAGTAGTTCCTTCACTCTTAAAATAATGATGTACACAGTCTTGCAACTTTGCCTTTTTTCAGTTTTCCCAATTTTCTTTGGCTCAGAATCAAATGTTTCATGGCCATGATTCATCTTGGAGCTGATTGGCTTGGTTCCAGGCTTAAAACCGAAAGGTCAATAGAATGAATGTGGTTTTCATTCCTACGACTAATGGGTGAGACAAATGAATGGGTGCTAATTTAAGTTCAATGAATAAATTAATGAACAAACAGTAAAGAATGAGTGAGAAATCTGAAGGAAATAATAGGTGAGCCCCTCCACTTCTCCATATCCCTGTTCTTCTACCTATGTCCCTGTTGTACCACCTCAGCCAGGAGACACGCTCACAGGTTAGCTGGCTGCTAGACTTATAAGTCAGTCTCCAGTGTAAACGCTGCGCTCAACTAGAGAGTGAAGACATTTGTCCGGATTTCGTTACTAAAAGTGGGTGGAAACAATTTGAGGGCGGTCCTTCATAATGCTAATGTGTGGTGAATGTTTTGTTTTGATTCTTAAGTCCAGTTTATTTGAGGACATTATTTCCAGTATGGTGGGTCCTTCACCCTATTGGAAATGTTGACAGTGGCTCTGGTTGGTAGCATCGGTTTTCGGCAGTGTTCTAGCAACCATTTTCAATGGCGATGTTCCAGAGTTTCGGAGGCGCTGATCTCCAGAAGTCTGGTATGGCGAGAGTAGTTTGTTGTTATCAACAGCTTCTTGGTGCCTTTCCGTTATTGCTCTTCCAGTTTAATTCCATTCTCCTTCTTCTAATCCATGTTACCACTCCCACAATTCTCCACAGTCTCCCCATCCCGACCCCACAGCATTCCAAGGACTAATCCCCGTGGAATTCCATTGAAGGGAGCTGGGCTGAGCAGAGGGAAGCTCCCTCACCCGGGATGACCTCACCTGAGCCGCACGCACACACACACACACACACACACACACACACACACACACACACACACACACACACACACACACACACACACACACACACACACACACACACACACACACACAAACACAAACACTTTGTCCTGTACCAGTCCTGTACCAGTCCTTACGTATCAGTCCTGTATCATCAGGTTCCCCTACCATTGTTTGGAGGCCCGCCCCTCCTGAAAGACCCAAAAAGCCCAAAATAACGGACTTTTAGATCGCTAACATTTTTAGCAAAAGTCAATGGAGTTTAACATAGTGAAAATTAGCATCATCAGCTAGCAGATATTTTTTGACTGATAATGAAATGATAATGAAAATATTTTCTGTTGCTGTAGCTAGCTACATAAGTAATATAACCACTGTTTAGGCTGATTTTAGTAACTATGTAGGCGAATATTAGCTAGACTGTGTTGTGGACTAAATGGCGTTAGTTCACATTTTTCATATTTAGGCTACGCATTTTCAGCAATGCTTTTTTTCTTTTCAGCTGTTCAGCATTCACACACATTTTCTGTAGTCAATGTATTTGTTTTCTAGTAATATGTTTTTATGTTTAGTAAATAAATATTACTAATATTTAAATATGTAACATTGAAATACATATGTAAATACATATTGTGCATATTTATCTACCCAAGTTATGCAGCTCGTTTCATTGCAGCTTAGTGTAGAGAAACGCACCGATACTAACAAATGCTGCGCGCGTCTGTGATGACACGGTCAAAACCATGTAGGGTATCCGTGACACGCCCTCCCCGCTACAACACTAGTACCTTCCGGGGGGCCGCCAGCCCCCTTCAAAAAATCAAAGGGGAAACACTCCTGTATCAGTCCTGTACAGTACGAGCGTTTGTTCCTAAAATAACCTTCCTGCATGTCTGCTGTGATACCGCAGGCATGACCGTAATTACATCTCATTAACTTAATACCACTCACAAGATCAACATCAACAACAAACACACCCAAACACACCAACACTACACACACAAACACACCAACACTACACACCCAAACACACCAACACTACACACACAAACACTCCAACACTACACACCCAAACACACCAACACTACACAAACAAACACACCATCACTACACACCCAAACACACCAACACTACACACCCCAACACACCAACACTACACACCCAAACACACCAACACTACACACACAAACACACCAACACTACACACCCAAACACACCAACACTACACACACAAACACACCAACACTACACACACAAACACACCAACACTACACACCAACACTACACACCCAAACACCCCAACACTACACACCCAAACACACCAACACTACACACACAAACACTACACACCCAAACACACCAACACTACACACACAAACACACCAACACTACACACCAACACTACACACCCAAACACACCAACACTACACACACAAACACACCAACACTACACACACAAACACACCAACACTACACACCAACACTACACACCCAAACACCCCAACACTACACACCCAAACACACCAACACTACACACCCAAACACACCAACACTACACACACAAACACACCAACACTACACACACAAACACACCAACACTACACACCCAAACACACCAACACTACACACCAACACTACACACCCAAACACACCAACACTACACACCCAAACACACCAACACTACACACCCAAACACACCAACACTACACACACAAACACACCAACACTACACACACAAACACACCAACACTACACACCCAAACACCCCAACACTACACACCCAAACACACCAACACTACACACACAAACACTACACACACAAACACACCAACACTACACACACAAACACACCAACACTACACACCAACACTACACACCCAAACACACCAACACTACACACACAAACACACCAACACTACACACACAAACACACCAACACTACACACCAACACTACACACCCAAACACCCCAACACTACACACCCAAACACACCAACACTACACACCCAAACACACCAACACTACACACACAAACACACCAACACTACACACACAAACACACCAACACTACACACCCAAACACACCAACACTACACACCAACACTACACACCCAAACACACCAACACTACACACCCAAACACACCAACACTACACACCCAAACACACCAACACTACACACACAAACACACCAACACTACACACACAAACACACCAACACTACACACCCAAACACACCAACACTACACACCCAAACACACCAACACTACACACACAAACACTACACACCCAAACACACCAACACTACACACCCAAACACACCAACACTACACACCAACACTACACACCCAAACACAGCAACACTACACACCCAAACACAGCAACACTACACACCCAAACACACCAACACTACACACCCAAACACACCAACACTACACACCAACACTACACACAAACACACCAACACTACACACCCAAACACACCAACACTACACACCCAAACACACCAACACTACACACACAAACACACCAACACTACACACCAACACTACACACCCAAACACAGCAACACTACACACCCAAACACACCAACACTACACACCCAAACACACCAACACTACACACCCAAACACAGCAACACTACAC
Source organism: Borostomias antarcticus (assembly GCF_949987555.1). Classification (NCBI taxonomy): domain Eukaryota; kingdom Metazoa; phylum Chordata; class Actinopteri; order Stomiiformes; family Stomiidae; genus Borostomias; species Borostomias antarcticus. Next base: position 3,836,557 of record NC_140241.1, read on the forward strand.
ACCCAGACACACCAACACTACACACCCAAACACACCAACACTACACACCAACACTACACACCCAAACACAGCAACACTACACACCCAAACACACCAACACTACACACCCAAACACACCAACCCTACACACCCAAACACACCAACACTACACACCCAAACACACCAACACTTCACACCCAAACACACCAACACTACACACCAACACTACACACCCAAACACACCAACACTACACACCCAAACACACCAACACTACACACCCAAACACACCAACACTACACACCCAAACACACCAACACTACACACCCAAACACACCAACACTACACACCCAAACACACCAACACTACACACCCAAACACACCAACACTACACACCAACACTACACACCCAAACACACCAACACTACACACCCAAACACACCAACTCTACACACCCAAACACACCAACACTACACACGCAAACACACCAACACTACACACCAACACTACACACCCAAACACACCAACACTACACACACAAACACACCAACACTACACACACAAACACACCAACACTACACACCAACACTACACACCCAAACACACCAACACTACACACCCAAACACACCAACACTACACACCCAAACACTACACACCCAAACACACCAACACTACACACCCAAACACACCAACACTACACACCCAAACACACCAACACTACACACCCAAATACACCAACACTACACACCCAAACACTACACACCCAAACACACCAACACTACACACCCAAACACACCAACACTACACACCCAAACACACCAACACTACACACCCAAACACACCAACACTACACACCCAAACACACCAACACTACACACCCAAACACACCAACACTACACACCAACACTACACACCCAAACACACCAACACTACACACCAACACTACACACCCAAACACACCAACACTACACACCCAAACACACCAACACTACACACCCAAACACACCAACACTACACACACCAACACTACACACCCAAACACACCAACACTACACACCCAAACACACCAACAATACACACCAACACTACACACACAAACACACCAACACTACACACCCAAACACACCTACACTACACACCAACACTAATCACCAACACTACACACCCAGACACACCAACACTACACACCCAAACACACCAACACTACACACCCAAACACACCAACACTACACACCCAAACACACCAACACTACACACCAACACTACACACCCAAACACACCAACACTACACACCCAAACACACCAACACTACACACCCAAAAACACCAACACTACACACCCAAACACACCAACACTACACACCCAAACACACCAACACTACACACACAAACACACCAACACTACACACCCAAACACACCTACACTACACACCCAAACACACCAACACTACACACCCAAACACACCAATACTACACACCCAAACACACCAACACTACACACCCAAACACACCAACACTACACACCCAAACACACCAACATTCCCCGATCTCACTGTGTCGCTCTCTGAGGGCTCCTCAGCCCACTCAGGTGAAGACTATTCCTGGACACCTCATTGGATGTGTGTGTGTGTGTGTGTGCCACCTGTCCCGTACCCCTGGCGGAGGAGTAAGGGGTGTGTGTGTGTGTGGGGGGGGGGGCAGAGTTAGTGGAAAGAGCAGCAGGCTGAGTGATGATGTCATGGTCATGTGTTTGATCATCACACTGGAGGGATCCATAGACAGAGTGACTATGGAACTACTGAAACACATGCATGCACGCACACACACACGTGTACACACACACACACACACACACACACACACACACACACACACACACACACACACACACACACACACACACAGTGAATTGGGGGCAGAAATCTGTCATCATGTCGGGGGGGCTTGTGGACGGTCTCTCTCAACACAGCTGTTTATATGACATTCAGAATTACTAACAAGACATCTCCCCTGTGCCAAACACACACACACACACACACACACACACACACACAAACACACACAGAGGTGATATTGTAAGAATTACACACAGTCATAGTCAGAGGAAAGAAGTCGTGGATTTCAGACTGAATAGAGACATCCAGGTCCCACTCTCTCTCTCTCTCTCACACACACACACACACACACCCATCTGTGGCGCTGTCAGGGGAGTGTTGAGTGGCACCTGGGAGAGTGTGTGTGTTCTGCAGGGAGCAGAGCCACTTAGGAGCTTTAGACAAGCTGGGGGCTGTGTTTACTCTGCCAGGTCAGCCAGCCTGGAGACGGAGAAAGGTAATGTGTTTGTCAGTGTGTGTGTGCATGCGTGTGTGTGTGTGTGAGAGAGATTGTATGTGATAGTGTGTGCGTGTGTGTGCGTATGCGTGAGATTGTATGTGATAGTGTGTGTGTGTGTGTGTGTGTGTGTGCGTGCGTACAGTATGCGTGAGAGAGATTGTATGTGATAGTGTGTGTGTGTGTGTGTTTGTGAGAGTGTGAATGTGAGAGTGGAGAAGAGGTAGTGGTAGCGAGTAGCTGGTTAAACTCACTCCTCAAAGTAGCGCTAACGCTGTTAGCAACAGCCCCTCCAAGTGGGACGTCCCTATAGGCGCGACCGTCTGGACTGGCGTCCGTCTCACCAGCGGGAGAGCATGGGTTCGAACCCCGCCCCGGGAAAAGCCCTTAACACGGCTTACGTGGACGTGTGTGTTAGGGCTGGGTTAAAAAAAATCAATTAATCGATTCTGAATCGATTCTGAATCAAATGATTCAGAAGCGATTCATGAATCCCAAAATCGATCTTTTATTTAATAAATGAATGAATAAATGAAGGTATGAATAGTTCATTCAATGATTCATTCATTCATTCATTTTTGGAAATCAGTATCGATACCCAGCCCTGGTATTGATGTGTTGCATAACTTGGCAGTCATGTAATTAAGGTTACAGAAAAAAAAAAAAAAAATAATTTGTAACACTAACCGATTCAATATTGAATCGAATCAAATTGAATCGTGATAATCGATTCTGAACCTTGTGAATCGGAATCGAATCGATTCTTGAAATTCGAATCGATACCCAGCCCTAGTGTGTGTGTGTGTGTGTGTGTGAGAGAGAGAGAGAGCGAGAGCGTATCTCACCAGCTGCGGCGTGTCGTGCAGCAGGGGCAGCAGGGTGGCCTCCAGGATGGCGGTCTGCTGGACGCTGAGGCCCTGCCACAGCGCCGTGAGCAGGATGACCAGGTGGGTGGCGCTGCGCAGCCGGGAGAAGGCCTGGTCCAGACACGCCCGCGACTCCTCCGCCGCCTCCGCCAGCGACATCACCTGTGGGGACAGACAGCACATCTGTGTGTCAGAGAAAATCCTCTAACGGATAATAATGATCATGATATCAAACATAATAATATCAATAATAATAATAATCACTGAAAAGAAGGAAGCCTGAACCGGTAGGAGTAGGGCTAGGCCTTAAGGGGTAGGAGTAGGACTAGGCCTTAAGGGGTAGGAGTAGGGCTAGGCCTTAAGGGGTAGGAGTAGGGCTAGGCCTTAAGGGGTAGGGGTAGGGTTGGCCGTTAGGGGTAGGGTTAGGCCAGTAGAGGTAGGGATGGTGGTTAGGGTTAGGGTTAGGCCAGTAGAGGTAGGGATGGCGGTTAGGGGTAGGGTTAGGCCAGTAGGGCTAGGGATGGTGGTTAGGGGTAGGGTTAGGGTTAGGCCGGTAGGGGTAGGGTTGGCCGTTAGGGGTGGGTTAGGCCAGTAGGGGTAGGGATGGCGGTTAGGGGTAGGGTTAGGGTTAGGCCGGTAGGGGTAGGGTTGGCTGGTAGCGGTAGGGATGGCGGTTAGGGGTAGGGTTAGGGTTAGGCCGGTAGGGGTAGGGTTGGCTGGTAGGGTTCGAGGTAGGGTAGGGCCGTTAGGGGTAGGGGTAGGTTTGGGCCTTTAATTGAGCAAGTACATCACCGCCTAAAAAAATGTAAAAATTATATTCCCAGACACAACAACAGTAGTATTTCGGAAACGTGTGGCGCTGTTCTGTTTCTTGCTCATAACCCTTGATGTGAAGTGTGGGTCTGTAAAATCTCACTTTCAAAAGCTCTGTAACCCTCGCCCTTACCCCTACACACGACCCCCTCGAGGACTAGGACGACCCTCCCCCCAAACGTGAACGCGCAAAATGAAGTGTTAGGGGTGAGGGGGTAGGGCCAAGGGGTGAATTGGGATTCAGACTTAAGGTTAGGCCGTTAAGGGGAAGGTGTGGTCTGAGAGCTGGACCGGAGGACAATCAGTGCATTCTGGGAAGGATGAAAGACAGATTAGTGTTTAGTGATGACAGAGGAAGATGGATGAAGATGTACAGAACAAGAGAGGGCACGTCAGAGCAGGGGAAGACGAGATGAGAGGAGGGTGAAGAAGAGGACAGAGAAAACAGACGGAGTAATGGAGGTGTGGATGTCGGAGTCCACGTCCAGATCTTGACAGTAAGATAACTCTGAGTAGCTGTAGTTTTTCAAAATATAACTGAACTGAACTATCTGAACTGGCGTCCATGAACAGACGTTGGGGGCGTGTCCACATAAGCGCTTCGTCAACGTTGCTCCCACAATGCACTGCAAGCGTGAACAAAAATATCTCTGATGCGAGAGAGTATTTCTGACATTTGTTGTTTCTACTGTAATTATCGGTAATTATCGGTATCCTAAGGTCACTGACCTGACACAATTTAGAAAGTTAAATCGAGCACAACAACTGCTCATGGCGCATCATTGTTGCCGTTTATGAGCAGCCGAGTTTGACGCGGCTGGCATTAGCCGAACGAGTCCCGCCCTATCTAATATCTGATTGGTTGCCTGAGAGAAGCGGCAGTGACGAGACCACCGCCTTTCAGAAAAGTTCAGAGATTTTCAATTTGAAGCACTTAGATCGACCGCCCCCAAAAACATCACTGGGTCCAGCGGTTTGTCTCTAGGCGGTCTCCAACGCTCTCTCCTCATCATGAGCAACCGCTGGTGCTCGGAAAAAAAACACTACGTATGTGGACACTCACCCTAACATGGACAGAACTTGGAAGAGGCCAGTATGTAACAGTAAACTCTACACACACACACACACACACACACACACACACACACACACACACACACAGGTGAAACCCCCGGCGCTGAACCCCAAACACACTTCCTCTTTTCCGACTCGCAAACCCCCCCCGTGAGAAGCCTCTCGGCCCACTCCACCTCCACCCCGATCTCCCCTGGCAACCGTGTCACTCACGGCAACGTTAAACAAACGTCCAGAAACCCCCTAACCCCGACATTCGACCGAAAAAAAAAAAAAAAAAAAACTCT
>NC_140241.1:3856904-3861904 GCF_949987555.1 Borostomias antarcticus
GCTGTCCCCTCTACAGCTCTGCTGTCTCTACCTGCTGTCCCCTCTACAGTAGCTCTGCTGTCTCTACCTGCTGTCCCCTCTACAGCTCTGCTGTCTCTACCTGCTGTCCCCTCTACAGCTCTGCTGTCTCTACCTGCTGTCCCCTCTACAGCTCTGCTGTCTCTATAAGCTGTCCCCTCTATCTCTGCTGACCCTACCTGCTGTCCCCTCTATCTCTGCTAGCTGTCCCCTCTATCTCTGCTGTCCCTACCAGCTGTCCCTGACTGATTCTGCTGTCTCTACCATCTGTCCCCTCTATCTCTGCTGTCTCTACCAGCTGTCCCCTCTATCTCTGCTGTCTCTATCTCTGCTGTTTCTACCAGCTGCCCCCTGACTGATTCTGCTGTCTCTACCTGCTGTCCCCTGACTGTGTATATCTGTGCCATCTCTAACAGCTACCCCGTGGCAGGCAGACAGAGCCAGACACACACACAGATCGCGAGCACACATCGCGAGTGTGTGTGTGTGTGTCTGTCTGTGTCTGAGAGTGTGTGAGTGTGTGAAGAGAGAGAAGGTGGTGTAGGGTCATGTAGTGACACACTCATCGTTACAGTATGTGAGGTCAGCGACTCGCTTAGCGTAACTGAAGTCAATGAGCTACTGCTTTAGTGTGATTCACCTCAACACAAGACAGTTGAAAGTCACTCTCTCGCCTGGTTTGCAGGCTGTATCGTTGCAATGCGTGTGCATTTTATTGACTTGCGAGCTCGCATTTGCGTCTCGTAGTGGTAGGAGAAGCTAACTTTCCCTGTTTCAGAGTGTCCGAGTGTCTATTAGCTGTTGGGTTGCCAGGTCAGTTTTGTGGATGTGAAGGTACTGGTATTTAGCTTGCTAGTCATGTGAGCACCAACATAAACTAGCACCAGTATACAGCACTATAAAAGCGTGTCTGGAAGCTTCCGAAGTATTCATCTTCTTTGATGGTTCACAACGTCCAGTTCAAACGGACACATGCATTTTACCGCAAACGCTACAAAAAGGCAGGACACGAAATGCAACACAACTGCATCGGCAATGCAATGATGTTCAAACCTTTCACTGGAAATAACTGGGCTTCAAGAGCAACGCAATGCAATGATGCAGCCTGTGTGAACGAAGCGTCTCTCTCTCTCTCACACACACACACACACACACACACACACACACGCACACACACGCACGCACGCACACGCACAATAGAGGACATGATGTAACAGTCAATGTGGCAGCATTAGTAAATGTGATAGTGTACTATACTACACACTGTCCTCTTCAACCTCTCTCCAACACTATACTCATAACACTATACTCTACTATACTCATAACACTATACTCTACTACACTCATAATCAGCAGCGCTACACTGACAAGAAGCCAGTTATTTGATGACAGCCTGAAACAACAGTCGGAGTGAAAGTCCGTGCATCCAGCTGTTTGTCTGTTTATCCTCTAGTCTGGTTGACATAACAGTGGGCGGAGTCAGTGAGGTGTGATTGGACGACCGAGTCCGGCTGGAGAACGGGGGTTTCATGTGGAGACAGAGGGACTGGAGGGAGGGGCGGTCCCCTTAAGACCCCCAAACACCAACTAACTAGCCCCTGTGTGACTGGAGCTAATGAGCACCTGTGGAAGAGAGATAGAGAGTGTGTGTGTGTGTGTGTGTGTGTGTGTGTGTGTGTGTGTGTGTGTGTGTGTGTGTGTGTGCGCGTGCGCGTGTTCTTCTCACTTTAATTACGGGTGTGTACATAATCCTGTTAGCTGTTGGCTAACCTGAGGGAGGCTAACAACAGTAGACCAGCAGGGGTAGGCATGCTGCGTTCGGCTAACGCTAACGCTAACCCGTTCAGCTGACGCTAACCCATTCAGATGGCTAAAAGCCTCTCAACACACACAATGAGATTAGCCTTCTTACCAGTCCCAAGTCTGGGGCCCTGAAGCCGACGCTAAGCCTCCCTCACAGCGAGCCCAAATGACATTCTTTAGGGCTTTGGACCGTAGAAATGAGCTAGAGTGTTGGGGTTAGACGATTTGGGTTCGAGGGTCCCGAATTAGAAGAACAAAATGGAAGAACGGCGTCTCCGGCCATCTTTCCCCAGACAGACGACACACACACACACACACACACACGCACACACACACACACACACACACACACACACACACACACACACACACACACGTGTTTGTACAGTAATAGAGGGCCACCAGCACATCCACAGCAGGTAGACTGTACCCCTTCCCCCCCAAGACCCCCTACCCCACCTGCTATTACCCTGCCTGGGTAAACACCTGGACTCCGCACAGCCAGGGTGGTGTGTGTGTGTGTGTGTGTGTGTGTACACAGGCCGGCAGAGATAATAATAATAATAATAATAATATTACTACTAATAATAATAAAACACATTCCTCGATGAAAACACACTGCTGGATCCCAGTAGAGTACCTGCATACACACACACACACACACACACACACACACACACACACACACACACACACACACACACACACACTCTGCTGGATCACCGTACCTGTACACACACACTTGCCTGTGTCTGTCACCTGAATGAATGACACATTGATAAGACATTCACATAAACATACAGGTCAGGTCCTCATGGCCTCCTCTATGTGTCTCATTCATCAGCCGTGTGTGTGTGTGTGTGTGTGTGTGTGTGTGTGTGTGCTTAAGTGTGCATGCGTGTGCTTGTCTGTATGCGTGTGTATGTGTGTGTTTGTGTGTGTGTGTGTGTGTGTGCTTGTGTGTGTGCATATGCGTGTGTGTGTGTGTATGCATGTGTGTGTGTGTTTGTGCGTGTGTTTGTGTGTGTGTGCGTGTGTGTGTATCCGTGTGCGTGTGTGTGCGTGCGTGCGTGTATGTGTGTGTGTGTCAGCTGATATGTGTAAATGTGTGTTTGTTCTGTAGAATAGCCTGAGGTCTGAGGAAGAGGAAAACAGAGCAGCTCCCTCAGGTCCCCGGGCCTTTCATCTGCTACGCAAACACCCGCCGCACCTCCGAGACTGGCCTACACACACACACACACACACACACACACACACACACACACACACACACACACACACCCTCTCAGACACACACACGCAAGCATGCAGAAGAATGCGCGCAGACGACGCACGCGTACTCACCTTATCAGAAATCACACATGCGAGTGTGCACAACGAACACACACATTCAACACGCATGTATGCGCCCACACACACACACACAGACGCACACACGCACACACCTCACAGAGAGCGCGGGCCATTAATGGCAGGGCCTCACGTACACAGTGGGATCTGTGTTTAGCCATGTTTAGCTGTGTTTAGTGCTCCATTTGGGGCCAAATAAATCACGCGTCTGTCTACGAGAAGCCTCCATTACAGGGCCGAGGGGCCCCTGGGTAGCCTGTCAGTCAGGCCTGCCAACAGCCCTCCTCCTGCTGTTTGAACTCTAATTACAGGGAGCTCGACGCTCACGCCGGGCTAGCCTAGCTCGCTAACGCTAACACTAACAAACGGAGGCTATTTTACCTCAGAGGGAAAACGCTGGGAAAATATTTATGGAAACAGACTACCGGGCTTCCCCCCCCCGTCCCCCCCTCAGTCCTCCCTCTCACTCTCTACCTCTCTCCCCTCTCTACTGGGACTCCATCCACATCTTGAGTGACGTGCGGAGTGCTTTTTCGCTAGAGGTCAACGGCAGCGGAGCGGCAGGAACGCTAACGCTAGGCTAAGCTAGCCCTCTGGCTAACCTCTCCATACCTGCCACAGATTCATCACAGCGGAGTCAGAGGAGAGCCGGGGAGGACTATAAACCACGGGGCCTGGATGAGTAATGGCTTTTAAAGTAGCGAGAGGGTGAAGTGGGGGGAAACAGACACCTCTAACAGACATTACAGGACCACTGGCGGCTTCATCTGAGCTTCATGAATAAAATATAGAGGAAGATATCGGGGAGGAAAGAACAATGGTAACGTTATCTTCTGGTGGATGAACGTACACCAGACCTCACACATTCTCACAGGCATTTTTCTGTTATCTCTGCTCGCTTTGGAAACACACGCAGTCATGTAAACACACAACCTCCAGCGAGGGGGAAGTCCCCCGACCACAGACAGGCACACAGAATCTACAAGTCTGCCATTCTTCTCACTCCAAATTAAAGGGGTCGCTCAATAAGGTTCCAAATTTACCAGACGTTACCACTATTGTGTTTTTTGTGTTGTTTTAAGACAAAAACGCTAGCTTCAGTAAAAAAAAAATCTTCTCATTTTAATCAAAAGGCTATTTAGTTTAAGTTTACATTTTTATTTTATTTTATGATACCCCTTTCCTATTCATTATTATTATTATTTTTATTATTACCTATTTATTTATTATGCAATTAGTTCCTTCAAGACTAACCACAAAATTAATCTCAACATTGACACCACTAATTCACAAAAAGACTAAATGTCTGGTAAAGAAGTGATAAATAACGACCGACATAAAACGTCTGATCTTCAGGAAAGAAGAGGCTGACCCAGCGGCTTGTGAGGCGCTGCTCCCAGACCCCTCAGAGCCAGATGCAGATGAATTATTAATCTGATGCGTACATCACTCTTCCCAGTGGCCGTCGATGGCCTCCATTATGGCGTATACATTACAGCATGTATAGGGTGTCAGGAGCTTCCCGAATGCATGTTGGGGGGGCTGGCGGGAAGTGGGAGCCGGCGGAGCAGGACGAGCGAGGGTGATGGATGGACACCAGAGAGCACGGGTCAGGGTTTATTCACGCTGGAGGACGAGTCTGTGAAGCCTCGTCAGCACTAGCTAGCCTGGACGCTCAAGTGAGAGACACAGATGCATTAACGGCATTAGCGTGCTGTAGCTAGCGCTGGGTCATCTGCTATAGAGAGGCATTGACAATAGCTGCCATTTGAAGCCCCTCTAGGTTGGGTCTCCCGAAATGTGTCTAGATTATTCCGTGTGTCCAGAAT
>NC_140241.1:3866904-3871904 GCF_949987555.1 Borostomias antarcticus
TACCCTAACCCTCGTTCACACAGTCTCTCTCCAGATCTAGAACGGTGGTCCTGACTGCAGCCAGACAGACAGAGATAGAACTCTGCAGGTTCCCAGGAGTGATGTGACGATGACAGATACAGCGTCTTATCCACAGCACGCCAGCCAGGGGGAACCAACCACAATCACACTCCCCTTTATCTGACCACCAAATCACCCTCTCCGCACACACACCAACACACACACACACACACACGCACTCATGCACACACGCACTCACACAGACACTCACAATCACACAGACACTCTCGGGGCATGCACGCACGGATGCACACACACACACGCAAGTATACATATAGAAAATGCATACAAACATAGCCGTGATCTTTATCGCACACTCAAACTCTTTCTCTTTCTCTCTCTCTTTGTCCCTCTGTCGTTCTCTCTCTCTATCTCTCTCCCTGTGTCTGTGAGTGTTATCAGCAGTAGGGGTGGTGTGTGTGGAGACGCCATGCCCAGCTCCAGTAGGGGTAGTGAGTGTGTGTGTGTGTGTGTGTGTGTGTGTGTGTGTGGAGACGGCATGCCCAGCTCCAGTAGGGGTAGTGTGTGTGTGTGTGTGTGTGTGTGTGTGTGTGTGTGTGTGTGTGTGTGTGTGTGTGTGTGTGTGTGTGTGTGTGGAGACGGCCCAGCTCCTGCTAATGCCTGATCACTGATACTGGAGCTTCCTAGGATTCAGACCTGCTCACGGCAGCCACACACACACACACACACACACACACACACACACACACACACACACACACACACACACACACACACACACACACACAGACACAGACACACACACACACACACACACACACACACACCACCCCCCCCCCCTCCCCAGTGTGTTACCTGGGAACAGCTCATTGAGGTTGACGGGGGTCTTGTTGGTATCCACGGTGATCTTGTACTTGGCGTTCTTGGACGTGGAGGAGGGGCAGCACACCAGACGCAGGGGCAGCGAGAAGTCACACTGGGCCACCCTGGGGACACCTGACCAAGAGAGACAAGTCACACTGGGCCACCCTGGGGATACCTGACCAAGAGAGACAAGTCACACTGGGCCACCCTGGGGATACCTGACCAAGAGAGACAAGTCACACTGGGCCACCCTGGGAACGCCTGTCCAGGATAGGAGAGACAAGTCACACTGGACCACCCGTCCCTAACAAGTCTAACATAACACCTAGAACACCTATCCGCTCGGTCAAAGAGCTTTATGCCAAACAACTCTAACATAACCCCCCCCTGGAGGGCTGTCCCCGTAACAAACCCATCAGGCCTGTCAACACGTTCCCAGAGTTCCATGCAGATGTGCAGCGCCGGGCTCCGTGTGTGAGTGAGACTCGACACGAACATCTTGAGGGATGTTTTTTGGAGGATCCCCGGGTTGATGCAACTCCTAAAACAGCAATGGGCCGCATTAAGGGCGTTGGTGGCCAACCATAACTCTCCCCGAGTTGGCCGACGCTGGGCTTGGCAAAACGATGGATGGAATAACAAAGAGAGAGAGAGAGAGAGAGAGAGAGGGAGAGAGAGAGAGGAAGAAAGAGAGGGAGAGAGAGATGGAGTGGAGAGGGAGAGAGAGAGGAGGTGGAGAGAGAATTAGGGGTAATTCCCGTAGCCCACTCGTTGGAAAACTAATGTGAAGGAGAAGACGGAGTAGGGATGGATAGGTTGAACTAACCGAGGAAGAAGGAAAACAAAAGAGTGCATGAGCAAGAAAAACAGGAGAAAGCTCCAGACTTTGCGCAACACAGTCACGATGTAGACAGGCAAGTTCACCCAGGAACTCGAACCTTTTCCCATATCGATTAGTTAAGAGTGAGGGCTCCGCATAATCAAGTATTATAAAGTAAAACATACAACTAATACTGTCTACAGAGAGAGAGGGAGAGAGAGATAGAGAGATAGAGAGGGAGAGAGAGATAAAGAGAGAGAGATAAAGAGAGAGAGGGGGAGAGAGAGAGAGAGATAGAGAGATAGAGAGAGAGAGAGAGAGAGAGAGGGATGGAGAGGGAGAGAGAGAGAGCGAGAGGGATGGAGAGAGAGAGTGACAGGGAGAGAGAGAGGGAGAGGGAGAGGGAGAGAGAGAGAGAGAGAGAGAGATAGAGATAGAGATAGAGAGAGAGAGCGTAGGTATTTTCCAGGGGTCCAGCCCCTGTATCTGGCCTGGTCGCTGTAGGTCAGCGGTTCGGATCCCTCTCTGTTATGTGGGGTCAGGAGGCCTGAGTGGGTCTCTGTACTGCAGGACATCGGCCTGCTGATCTAGCTGCCCCACTCACATGATGGAGGAAAACCACCCCCCACACACGGACCTGGAGCTAGGGTGTTCCCCCCCTCTCTCTCTCTCTCTCTCTCTCTCTCTCCCTCTCTCTCTCACACACCCTCTCTCACACACTCACTCGCTCTCACTCACTCACTATCTCTCTCGCCCTCTGTCACTCACTATCTCTCACTCGCCCTTTCTCACTCACTCACTCAAGTTCTCACTCACTCTATCTCTCTCTCTCTGTCAAGCGTCTTTTTTCTGCCTCTATCAGTCTTTGTCTCTCTCCTTCAATCTCTCTTTCTCTCTCTCTCCATGTCCCCTGTCACTGTCTCTCTCTCCATGTCCCCTGTCACTGTCTCTCTCTCTCCATGTCCCCTGTCACTGTCTCTCTCTCTCTCCATGTCCCCTGTCTCTCTCTCTCCATGTTCCCTGTCTCTCTCTCTCCATGTCCCCTGTCACTGTCTCTCTCTCCATGTCCCCGGTCACTGTCTCTCTCTCCATGTCCCCTGTCACTGTCTCTCTCTCCATGTCCCCTGTCACCGTCTCTCTCTCCATGTCCCCGGTCACTGTCTCTCTCTCCATGTCCCCTGTCACTGTCTCTCTCTCTCCATGTCCCCTGTCACTGTCTCTCTCTCCATGTCCCCTGTCACTGTCTCTCTCTCTCCATGTCCCCTGTCACTGTCTCTCTCTCCATGTCCCCTGTCACCGTCTCTCTCTCCATGTCCCCGGTCACTGTCTCTCTCTCCATGTCCCCTGTCACTGTCTCTCTCTCTCCATGTCCCCTGTCACTGTCTCTCTCTCCATGTCCCCTGTCACTGTCTCTCTCTCTCCATGTCCCCTGTCACTGTCTCTCTCTCTCCATGTCCCCGGTCACTGTCTCTCTCTCCATGTCCCCTGTCTCTCTCTCCATGTTCCCTGTCTCTCTCTCCATGTTCCCTGTCACTGTCTCTCTCTCCATGTCCCCTGTCACTGTCTCTCTCTCTCCATGTCCCCTGTCACTGTCTCTCTCTCCATGTCCCCCGTCACTGTCTCTCTCTCCATGTCCCCTCTCACTGTCTCTCTCTCTCCATGTCCCCTGTCACTGTCTCTCTCTCCATGTCCTCCGTCACTGTCTCTCTCTCCATGTTCCCTGTCTCTCTCTCCATGTTCCCTGTCTCTCTCTCCATGTTCCCTGTCTCTCTCTCCATGTTCCCTGTCTCTCTCTCCATGTTCCCTGTCTCTCTCTCCATGTTCCCTGTCACTGTCTCTCTCTCTCCATGTTCCCTGTCACTGCCTCTCTCTCCATGTTCCCTGTCTCTCTCTCCATGTTCCCTGTCACTGTCTCTCTCTCCATGTTCCCTGTCTCTCTCTCCATGTTCCCTGTCACTGTCTCTCTCTCCATGTTCCCTGTCTCTCTCTCCATGTTCCCTGTCACTGTCTCTCTCTCCATGTCCCCCGTCACTGTCTCTCTCTCTCCATGTTCCCTGTCACTGTCTCTCTCTCCATGTTCCCTGTCTCTCTCTCCATGTTCCCTGTCACTGTCTCTCTCTCCATGTCCCCCGTCACTGTCTCTCTCTCCATGTCCCCCGTCACTGTCTCTCTCTCCATGTTCCCTGTCACTGTCTCTCTCTCCCAAACTCGGAGTCAGAGTTTTTATGTTCAGGCGTTACTGCAAACAGCGCGTGCCTCTACTAAGTCATGCTGGGGCTGGTGTAGTGTGTTGAGAGGCTTTCTAAGGCTGTGTGTGTTCAGTGTGTGTGTTCAGTGTGTGTGTGTGTGTTCAGTGTGTGTGTGTGTGTGTGTGTGTGTGTGTGTGTTGAGAGGCTTTCTAGACCTTTTAAACTAAAGGTCAGGTCGTTTAATGTTCTTCCCAGGCTTTCAACATGCTATGAATTACTGCAGAAATGAATTAATTGGGTGCTGCCATCAATGGAGGGTGTGGTTTAACAAGGAGAGAGAGAGAGAGAGAGAGAGAGAGAGAGGGAGAGAGAGAGAGAGAGAGAGAGAGAGAGGAGGGGGGGGTGTAAAGGACTAAGAAAACATTTTTCCATCTCAGTTTCACAGTCGCAGCCTTGACTAGTCGGCACTTCCTCATGGTTAGTGTGTGTGTGGTTAGGAAGAGGGAAGAGGGAACCCTGACTGTTCTAGACTGGTTAGGAACACGGAACCCTGACTGTTCTAGACTGGTTAGGAAGACGGCACCCTGACTGTTCTAGACTGGTTAGGAACACGGCACCCTGACTGTAAATCTAGACTGGTTAGGAACACGGCACCCTGACTGTTCTAGACTGGTTAGGAACACGGCACCCTGACTGTTCTAGACTGGTTAGGAACACGGCACCCTGACTGTTCTAGACTGGTTAGGAACACGCCACCCTGACTGTTCTAGACTGGTTAGGAACACGGCACCCTGACTGTTCTAGACTGGTTAGGAACACGGCACCCTGACTGTTCTAGACTGGTTAGGAACACGCCACCCTGACTGTTCTAGACTGGTTAGGAACACGGCACCCTGACTGTTCTAGACTGGTTAACTCAACTAGGAGGTCAATGATGTAGCTTTCTAAGCTGTGTGGCAGTGGAACGGGTACATACTAGCATACATTCTCCATACTATTATGCTCTCCATACTACCATCTACATGTTCTCTTACGTCTTTGTAAACATTGATCTGGACACTGCCACGGCTACTAATAAGAGGTGGATTGATATTAAAAGATGTGCG
>NC_140241.1:3882520-3885020 GCF_949987555.1 Borostomias antarcticus
GAAACCCTCGGACCCTGTCTACCACTCCGCCCTAAGATTTATTACGGGTGATAGATATGACACTCACCACTGTGTTCTTTATCACAAGGTGGGCTGGTCATCTCTTTCTCTAAGGCGTAACTATCACTGGTATTTGTTTGTTTTCAAAGACATTATTGGTAAACTTCCACCTTACATCTCGTCTCTGTTGGACTGGAGTCTTGGCCCCTACCAGACTCGATGAAATGATCGGCTTGTTCTCAGGGTTCCTCGAGTGCCTTCTGAACTTGGAAGGGCTGCGTTTTTCCATGATGCTCCTTATACTTGGAATACCTTACAACAGACTCTAAAGCATGAGGTATTTCCTTCAGTCATGGAGTTTAGGTCCATGGCTCTAGACCTATGTACTTCAACCTGTAACTGTTTTTAATTATCCTTACTGTACAGTACACTGCATTTGTTTTGTTGATATTTGTGTCTCTGTGTGAACTTGTATCGAACTGTAAATGAGGGAAACCTCAGTGCTTCACAAGTATAAATAAAGGTTTGAAATGAAATGAAATGAAGATTTACCGGAGAGTTCAGACCACTCAAGACGACCTCCTTAGCAAGCCGGTGAAGGTATAGAACTTCCGAAAGGCCAACTGGAAACGCTACCGCCTCCTTACCCATAGATCCACGAGGTGCCTCCCACCACCCAACACCAACAACGTGGACGAGGCGTACCGGGAACTCTGCGGCATACTGGTGAAAGTGGCCAAACAAAACATCCCACGCGGACGTCTCAAAAGTTACAAACCGTGCTGGGATGCAGAGTGCAAGAGCCTCCACTGCACCTGGCTTGCATCAAACTGAGTCGAAGGAGGCAAGAGCGCTGGGAGGAGGCCGTTAACTCCATCGACTTCTCACACTCCAGCCGCAAGGCATGGAGCATCCTTAACAACCTCACTGGTAGGTCCAGACACTCCTTCCGTCACTGCCCCATCTCTGCAAACAAAATTGCATCACAATTTGTGAAAAGTGAGACATACACATCTCGTGGCAAAAGAAGTGTCTGACCTCTGGAAGGTCACAACTCCTAGCAGGGGTAACATCTCTGGTGAATTCACACTGGAGGAGTTCGCTGCTGCCCCGGAGCTTATACTCCATGCTGCACCTGCCTTGAAGTCCTGGTTAAGAGCATTCCTCTCTTCTGGCTTGCACCAACTCAAGATCCCAAAAATCTGGAAGAAGAGCCCTAGATGTCGTGATCCCTAAGCCGAATAAGCCAGAAGCGGACCCAAAGAGATACCGCCCCATCTCTATGCTATGTATCCCCTTCAAGATCCTCGAGCGCCTCATCTACGCCCGCGTCGAACCAATCATCGACCCGCTGCTCCCACAGGAGCAGGGTGGGTTCTGATGTGGGAGGTCGACCGTAGATCAAGTCACCTTGATGACTCAAGACATCGAGGAGAGCTTTTCGGCCAAAAACAAGGCCGGAGCCGTCTTTATAGATCTGACGGCTGCCTACGACACCGTATGGTATCGCGGCCTCACCTGCAAGCTGCTCCGCCTGCTGCCGGACAGGCATATGGTCAGCGTGATCATGGAGTTTGTCAGAAACTGCAGCTTTACTCTCACCATCGGTAGCGGACAGCGAAGCAGGTTACGACACCTTAAGAACGGCGTCCCCCAGGGATCTGTCCTGGCCCCCCTCCTTTATAACATCTACACCTACGACCTGCCGATCACAGTCTCCAGGAAGTATGCCTATGCAGACGACCTTGCGCTGGTGTACTCAGCTGGAGACTGGCAGGCCGTGGAGGAGACCCTAAGCCAGGACATGCAGACACTAGCTGCATACCTCCGGAAATGGAGATTGAAGCTCGGCGAGGCAAAGACGGTGTCGGCGGCCTTCCACCTTAACAACAAGGAAGCCAAACGTGAGCTCCGAGTGCACATCGATGGAACACTCCTGCCATGCTGCGCCGAACCATCCTATCTCGGCGTGACATTGGACAGGTTGCTCACTTTCCACCGACAATTCGAGTCACTGCACAAGAAGTTAAGAGCTTGTGTGGCATTGATGAGGCGACTGGTCCGATCAGGCTAGGGCGCTGGCACAAAACCATTGCGTACGGCAGCCCTAGCCCTGGTCTACTGGACCAGTGAATATTACGCACTGGTGTGGTGCCTCAGCGCTCACACCCACCTCATCAATCCACCTATCAACGAAGCCTTGCGCATTGTGACAGGATGCCTGCATCCCATTCCTGTGGACAACCTTCCAATCCTTGTAGGCATCCAGCTGGCCTCCGAAACAGTGACGTGACTCCTGGAGGTGTGCCTGGATATATAGCCCAGGTGACCCCCTCACCCAGGCTCGGGGTGATAAAAGGATAGCCCCTCGGCCCCGAGCCTGGGGGGAGAGGACGAATCAACCAACCTACCCAAAGGAAGATGAAGAGGAAGAGAGAGAGAGAGAGAGAGAGACAGAGAGAGTGCGTGTGAAAGACTGTGTGTGAGACTGAGTGTGTGT
>NC_140241.1:3907520-3924201 GCF_949987555.1 Borostomias antarcticus
GTGTGTGTGCATGTGTAGGTGTGAGATATTCATTCAAAGTATAGGCCCAACTACGCGTGTGTGTGTGTGTTTGTGTGTGTGCGTGCGTGTGTGTGTGTGTGTGTGCATGTCAGTGTGTGTGTGTGTGTATGTGTGTGTGTGTGTGCAGGCATGTGTTTGGCTCTGAGTTCTCTCTCATATTAATGACTTGTCTGTGTTGTCTCCTGTCTACGGTCTGAGCCAAGCTTCTGACATGGTTCCCTGACTACTTTCCGGGTTGACCCGATGCAACCTTATGTAACACGCATGCACACACACATGCCTGCAAACGCACACACAGACAGGCGCACACACACACACAACCAATCCATTCACGGCCATCAAAATAAACTTGCACTGAAATGCCAAGGATTGACCTCGCACAGAATGAGTCATAAAAGACACTTATAGCTTAGTGGTCATTTGACATGAAAGGGCCATGAGACAGACATTTGTATGGGTGTTTTTTCCACAAGGATGAAAGAGTTTGTATGTATGTGTGTGTGTGTGTGTGTGTGTGTGTGTGTGTGCAATAATAAGATACTTTTGACATAACTATGGGTGGTACTATGCTTGTTTTTTCCCCCCCAATGGTATCCTTGATAAATAATGTTGGGGGATGGAATCTGATTGGCGCAGCCCTGCTCCTCCCCTACCCGTGACTCCTCCCCTCCGTGTGGCTCCTCCCTTCCCTGTGACTCCTCCCCTACTGTGACTCTTCCCCTCCTGTGACTCCTCCCCTACCCGTGACTCCTCCTCTCCAAGTGAATCCTCCCCTCCCTGTGACTCCTCCCCTCCCTGTGACTCCTCCCCTCCCAGTGACTCCTCCTCTCCCAGTGACTCCTCCCCTCCCTGTGACTCCTCCCCTCCCAGTGACTCCTCCCCTCCCTGTGACCCCTCCCCTCTCAGTGACTCCTCCCCTCCCTGTGACTCCTCCCCTCCCAGTGACTCCTCCTCTCCCAGTGACTCCTCCCCTCCTGTGACTCCTCCCCTCCCAGTGACTCCTCCCCTAACCGTGACTCCTCCCCTCCCAGTGACTCCTCCCCTCCCAATGACTCCTCCCCTACTGTGACTCCTCCCCTCCAAGTGACTCCTCCCCTCCCAGTGACTCCTCCCCTCCCAGTGACTCCTCCCCTCCCAATGACTCCTCCCCTACTGTGACTCCTCCCCTCCAAGTGACTCCTCCCCTACCCGTGACTCCTCCCCTCCCCGTGACTCCTCCCCTACCCGTGACTCCTCCGAAGGTGCCGTAGGTCATGTTGCAGGCCGTCCTCTGGAGGTTGTGCTCATACACCAGTCTGAGCTGGTACTGGGCCCCATGCACCACGTTACCAGCTGTACCTACACACCGAGAGAGAGACACAGAGAGAGAGAGAGACCGAGAGAGAGAAAGAGAGACCGAGAGAGAGAGAGAGTGAGAGAGACAGAGAGACCGAGAGAGAGAGAGACCGAGAGAGAGAAAGAGAGACCGAGAGAGAGAGAGAGTGAGAGAGACAGAGAGACCGAGAGAGAGAGAGAGACCAAGAGAGAGAGAGAGAGAGAGAGAGAGAGAGAGAGAGAGTGAGAGAGACAGACAGAGAGACACATGAAAATTGGAGTTATAAAATTATTTCACCTGTCAGCTTGTCTCCTGTTCACTGTGAAGAGTATATCGTAGACTGCCTGTTGTCAAGTTGAAAACTGTTGGTGAAACACATTGCTTTGTGTGGTCCTGAGACGTGTTACATAGTGTGGTGTGTGTTACATGGAGTGTTACCTGGCTGGAACAAGTTACATGGTGTTACATTGTGCTACATGGTGCTACATGGTGTTACATGGCGTTCCATGGTGTTACATGGTGCTACATGGTGTTACATGGCGTTCCACAGTGTTACATGGTGTTACATGGTGCTACATGGTGCTACATGGTGCTACATGGTGTTCCATGGTGTTACATGGTGCTACATGGTGTTACATGGTGTTACATGGCGTTCCATGGTGTTACATGGTGTTACATGGTGTTACATGGCATTACATGGTGTTACATGGTGTTACATGGCGTTCCATGGTGTTCCATGGTGTTACATGGCGTTCCATGGTGTTACATGGCGTTCTATGGTGTTACATGGTGCTACATGGTGCTACATGGTGTTACATGGTGTTACATGGTGCTACATGGTGTTACATGGCGTTCCATTGTGTTACATGGTGTTACAGGGTGTTACATGGCGTTCCATGGTGTTACATGGTGTTACAGGGTGTTACATGGCGTTCCATGGTGTGGTGTGTTACCTGAGACAGAGTAGACGGACAGCTTCCTGGGGTGCAGCACAGCCAGATGAAGAAGCTCCGAACACCTGGAGACACAAGTCACACCACCAGGGTCAGGTCACTCTAGGGACACCTGTAACGCTGTCATCCCTACTGGAGAGGTTAGACCGGGGGGATCTCCAGAGGGGTACCAGAGGGGCGGTTGGAACCACATGACTCAAAACTGAATTCAAACAAACATTTAGTCGGTTGGTCCAACTCAATACAAACACAAACAGTAGAAAAGTAACAGATGTGCGATCTCCGTTCATCCACACATCCCAGGGCTTGGCAGAGTCGCGGAGCTGCTTTTGTCTTTCATCACGACGTTGCAATGTTTGAAAAGGAAATAACAACAAGAGGCCCCGGGAGGTTTCTACTTCCCTCCAAACCACACGGCCCTCGGTCCCAGAAAACCTCTCTGTAACCTGAACCGCCTCCCGGCTCCTCGTCCTTCGCACAATATTTACAACTGATTTTCTGTCAGGTCTATTTAAGAATTCCTGACGGTCGTTTAAAACTGCTAACCGCCGTCACCATAACAAAACAGAACCCACTCCAAACCTCTACTGTAACAAAACAGAACCCACTCCAAACCTCCACCATAACAAAACAGAACCCACTCCAAACAAACGGTTTGTAGGAATCCTTCGCCTGCTGCTCTGACATCAATTTGTGGGAAGACTTTGGGAATACCGCCCGGCTTTTCAGAGACCTGTCTCTCCGGGAGGTCCCCGTGCACCCGCTGGCAGACGCTGCTGATGACATAGTGTACTATTATCCCCACATGGCTACTTCACCACTGCATTCTCCTCCTCCCTCTATTTGCTCCTCCTCCTCCCTCTCTCCTCCTCCTCCCCCTCTCCTCCTCCCTCTTCTACTTCTCCTCCTCCCTCTCTCCTCCTCCCTCTTCTACTTCTCCTCCTCCCTCTCTCCTCCTCCCTCTTCTACTTCTCCTCCTCCCTCTCTCCTCCTCCTCCCTCTCTCCACACTCCTACTCCTCCTCCTTCTTCTGTCTCCTCCTCCCTCTCTCCTCCTCCTCTCTCTCTCTCCACACTCCTACTCCTCCCTCTCTCCTCCTCCCTCTTCTACTCCACCTCCCTCTCTCCACACTCCTACTCCTCCCTCTCTCCTCCTCCTCCCTCTCTCCTCCTTCTTCCTCTCTCCTCCTCCCTCTCTCCTCCTCCTCCTCCCTCTCTCCTCCTCCTTCCTCTCTCCTCCTCCTGCTCCCTCTCTCCTCCTCCCTCTCTCTCCTCCTCCCTCTCTCTCCTCCTCCCTCTCTCCTCCTCCTTCCTCTCTCCTCCTCCCTCTCTCCTCCTCCTCCTCCCTCTCTCCATACTCCTCTCTCTCTCTTGAATAGTTCTGCTTATCTAAGAGAGTCAAACGGTAGGTTCCAGTTACAGACTTCTAATTTTTGTTGGAAATACTTTGGCTTCTTGCTAAACAAGGTCTTTCATTGAGAACTAATTCATCTCCAATAACAGTCTGGAGTGAGTCCCCGGGCAGCAGCATGGCGGTCATCCCAGGGCTGTCTGAGCAGCCGTGTCCAGCGCTGGGTGGCTGGTAGAGGGGGTAAATCAAGAGGATGGAGCTGGTGGTGGTTAGCTGGACTGGGCCAGTTATAACAGCATGGTGCAGAGATCCAGAGGGGACATGGTCAGCTGGACTGGGCCAGTTATAACAGCATGGTGCAGAGCTCCAGAGGGGACATGGTCAGCTGGACTGGGCCAGTTATAACAGCATGGTGAGGAGCTCCAGAGGGGACATGGTCAGCTGGACTGGGCCAGTTATAACAGCATGGTGCAGAGCTCCAGAGGGGACATGGTTAGTTGGACTGGGCCAGTTATAACAGCATGGTGAGGAGCTCCAGAGGGGACATGGTTAGTGGACTGGGCCAGTTATAACAGCATGGTGAGGAGCTCCAGAGGGGACATGGTTAGCTGGACTGGGCCAGTTATAACAGCATGGTGAGGAGCTCCAGAGGGGACATGGTCAGCTGGACTGGGCCAGTTATAACAGCATGGTGAGGAGCTCCAGAGGGGACATGGTAAGATGGGCTGGGCCAGTTATAACAGCATGGAGCAGAGCTCTAGAGGGGACACATGGAACAGAGGGGACACTGTAATGCCATGTATTACATTACATTACATTACAGTCATTTAGCAGACGCTAAAGCAGAAGCAGGGGTGAAAATTAACTTTTTGGCTCACGGTGAGTCACCTGCCAAGGGGACTGTAGATGAAAAAATCTACCGGCCAAGTATATATTTTTTTCAGATAGCCTTCCGAAATCTAGTCGCCAGTTGGAAATTTTACCTGCATTTGGCCGGTGGCAGGTGTTAATTTTCAGCCCTGCTTGACAGTGCGGTGGAGTTTTTCTCTGTGACATGGTGGTAGACGTGGGACCTACGGTGAACAGGGCTGTGCTGGGTTAATGCCACAGTGACCTGCACCACTTCCGTTCAAGCCCACCCTGCTGGCCCAAAGCCAGAGAGGGATTACAGACGCCATGACTGACAGAGTGATCTGAGGAATTAGCTGGTGATGCTAAAGCTACTATCCTCATCTCACGAGCTCACATTCTCTCGCAGATCGGTCTGGACCCTCTCCATAGAGTTCCGTTTGTGCCCTATCAGAAAACGATCTAGCCAATGGGGAAATACTAGCCGTGACGCTGGGCGTGGTTTAGCTGTGAGGACAGCGAGAAGCGACTGTTTCAAAACAACGGCGGCTCCTGAAGAGGTTAGCGTAGCTGCTGCTATAGCATCGGTTATATCTGACCTGAAGAGTTTTCATATATCTGACCTAAAGAGATTTTTTCATTGAAAGAAGAGCAAAGAACAGCACTGAAGGCTTTTCTCGGTGGAAAAGATGTTTTCGTTCTTCTCCCAACTGGCTTCAGTAAGAATTTGATTTACCTGTGAAAGACGGTGATAGACAGACGGTTCATCCAATCACCTGCCTGTATTTTTTTAAGCACCTGCCCTTTTCCAAACAATGAAAAAATCCCAAATGGTTCTGCGGAGCAAGCCGTCTGGCATGTCGGGTGAACAGTTGTGGCTTGTGTGTGTGTGTGTGTGTGTGTGTGTGTGTGTGTGTGTGTGTGTGTGTGTGTGATGTAGTCTACTTACGAGACAAACTTGCCCACTTCCACCTGTATGAGCGGGTCCCGGAGCTGCACCTCCAGCAGCTGGGCGTCGGCCTGGCTGGGCTCCCCGGGCTTGGAGGCGTGGGGGGAGAAGACCCGCAGCATGCCCATGTAGCTACCCACCACTATCTTATCTACACACACACACACACACACACACAGAGACATACAGTACACACACACACACACACACACACACACACACACACACACACACACACAGACAGGCAGATAGATAGACAGACAGACAGACAGACAGACAGACAGACACACAGACAGACAGACAGACAGACAGACAGACACACAGACAGACAGACAGACAGACAGGCAGACACACACACACACACACACACAGACAGACACACAGACAGGCAGACAGACAGACAGACAGATAGACAGGCAGGTAGAGAAGAAGGCAGAGGCAGACAGACAGGTAGACAGATAGATAGACAGACAGATAGACAGACAGATAGACAGACAGACAGGAAGGTTGCATTACTGTATTCAGTCAGTATATCCAAGTTACTATTCTCTTTTGCAGCTGCCTCACAGATACACACACGCACACACCAATGAACGCATACACACACAGTACACACACACACACACACACACACACACACACACACACACACACACACACACACACAGGCTACTAACCATGTCCAGTGCCACTGTTGTCCACGTCTCCAACACACAGGCATCCCTGGTCAAACTCCTCCCCCTCACCCAGCACTGTGGCCCACCAATCACGAGCCTTGAACAGAGACATGCTGCTTCTGATAGGGAGAGAAAGGGACCGTTCTATCACCACTGTAGTAGATTCACCCTAGAATTCAGACTGGCACCCTTCTCATCCGTTTCCCATGCCAAGAAACGCTGCTCTCAGTGTTTTAACAAAGAAATAAACAATAAGACACTACTAGGCGATATCACTCAGTAAAACACTGCTAGAAGGGGCTGTGGGCTTTGTGTCTGACCAGCCTCGATGGTCATATTCCTCTGCTCTACATGCACTCAACAGTGATCACGTGACAGAGCGTGGCTGTTTTATGGAAGAGACAGACAGGCCTATCTATGCCTACATCTGTTTTTCTCATCTTCTGCAGTGCCACTCATCTAAAGCGAGTCTGGTTGAAGAGGATGAGAATGTGTGTGGGTGGATCCAGGCTAGTTATCTATCCAGTCCTGTGCAGAAGCTCCCGTTGTTTCCTCTGAGCGAGAGGGAGGATTAGGCTAGGCTGGACCACCAGCAAACATCTCCTTCCCATCCACATGATTAAGAAGAGCCGATGGCTTGATCACCGACGCTCTGCCTACAATTATGGGATGGCGATGATTTCCCACCCCACCTAGCCTGTTTACGTGCGACACTGACACCAACCCACTAGCTTAGGCCTGCCAGTCACATGACTAAGGATTGTATCAGGGGGGCAAGCAGCTTTCCTAATTACAAACTGCTGAGCAGGTGGAATAGAACAGATAATCCAGAGAGAGGGTGGAAAAGAAAGAGAGAGGGGGGGGGTAGAGAGAGAGGGAGGCGGAGGGGGGAGACAGAGAGAGAGAGAGAGAGAGAGAGAGAGAGAGAGAGGGTGGGAGAAAGAGAGGGGGAGAGAGAGAGGGAGGGAAGGAGGTAGAGAGAGAATTCCTTGCCCCTCCCACCCCCTAGCATTATAGCATAGCTACTGTTACTGTCTGAGGCTGCAGGTATAACTATTCAGCTACTGTACCAATTTCAAGAAAGTGATTGAACTTGATGTGATGTGAAAAATGACACCTCAAAACATGTCACATGGTGTACTGGTGAGTCTGTCTGTGACATTGACAGCTGTCAAAGACCCCCAGAAAGAGGACAGAGTCAGAAGAATATTCCCAATGAATGTAATTCTATATCCATCTATGATGATTCTCAATGACAAGCTTTGCTCATTGCTCATACTGAAGAGGGTCTTCTGAAGAGGGTCTTTGAACTGTCAAGTTTATGTTTGAGTTGCACAACAAAGCAAGGGGCAATTGTACTGAGCATCAGTCAAGTTAGTCTTACTTTTGGGAAGACCTTCATTTAACTAGCTAATATCCCAAGCTGCTACCAGTGCCAAAGACGTGCAGGACTTCTAACAGATAACGTTAGATAACTAGCTACCGTGACTGAATGTAGGTAGCTAGCTAAGTAGCTAGTATTTAGCTAGCTTGTTTGTGCTAAGCGTTAGCTGGCTAGCTGGCTCACGTTACCTGGCTTCCTAATACCCAATGTTCTTTTGTAAAAAAATAATAATAATAATAATAATAATATTGAGTATAACGGACATGGAATTATATTTGAGTGTCACTTACTTCTTTGAAGACGAGCCTGTCTGTAAAAGCGATGTTTACTGTTATCACTAAAATCCCATTTCGCATGCCTTCATCACCAACTTGGCTGAGACCCCCCGGTTGTCATAGCAGTGACGCTCAACCGGGAGCTGGGCGATGGTGCGCATGACCGGAAGTACACACCCAAGAGATCCATGGGAAATGGAGTTTCTAAACTGCAACGGCGTTCAGGCAAAGTTGATCACATTATTACATGATAGACACATATCATTAAATTTTATTAAGGTTTTATTCAATATTAGAACGTCTCTGGCAGCACACATTGAGCACCACACAATCTATATGTATTATTTTGAGAATGAATTCATGCTATATGCAAAAGGCTATACAACAAGTTGTGAAAATACAAGTAGTTTCAAGTGATTTTATATATCAATTATATAAATAAACAGGGAATCGAGCCAAGGCAACCGTATTGTGTACCAGCTAACACTTCAATGTAGTGATAATTGCTTCAGACTTTTACAAACACATTTAGCAACACTATCAAATGTACGACGCTGTGCAATTACACAGTATGTAAGCTACATTATCAGATGAGTGCAATTAAACTTTTGCTTTAACTTGCAAAAGCAGGGCTCGTCCGGGATTTGAACCCGGGACCTCTCGCACCCTAAGCGAGAATCATACCCCTAGACCAACGAGCCAGTTGACACACGGTAGAGACTATAGTAGTCTCAGACCTAACGTATGCCACGTAGTATGGACAACTACATTCCCCATGCTATATTCCCAGAGACGAACATTTTTCCTTGCACTTCATTGCCACCTAGAGGCGTTATTTGGGACAGCAGCTTGATTTAAACCCAAGCATCATTCATTTGTATTTCACCAGTTCTAGAAAAGCTACAGCATGTGCAGCTAATTATGTTACCCAGTCAGTACCATGCATAAAGTAGGCCCCCCTCTGACATTATTGCCCATTTTATTGACATAATTACACTTCCTCCCCTTTGAACATAAACTGAACATGTTTAATTCTACCATGCAGGTGGTAGCAGCACATTTAAAGCACATGTACATCTTAAAAAGTAACATTGACAAACATGCGCAAGACAGAGTTAGACACTTCCACCCCTAAAGGTGAATGTTTCTGAAGTTCAAATTTAACCACATACATATTGATAATTGTCAATTTAAAAAGGCCATGGCCCATGAGTTCGAAACTAAACCAAATTAGATTTTTCTAAATTGATAGATTTATTAATACCAGACAGTAATGCAGGTCCCAGTGCCCCGATGCTGTCAAAATCAACAATCAATCAGCTGATCCAGTCCTCCGACTGTCTGTGTGTAATGTATGGCTTTGTTGTGGTAGTATTGGGACATTAACACAGGAAGCCATCAACTTCTGCTGTGAAGTTTTCTCACCATTTCTCTTCAACTGCCACCCAGAATGCCTTGCAGTTGTGGCTTTCCTATTAAAGTGCTAGAATTCTCCATGTGAAAAAGAGAAGCAGAATGCAAACACGTCTGTATGTGCAAGAATCCATCATCATATCCAGGAATCTGAGACCGACACCGATGGTTAGTTGTTTCGCTGCGCTCATACACACAGGCTAAAGTGACCCTGTCCCTCTCTACACCTCTGTCATCAGTTCAGAGCATCTGATTGGTGGAAACAGGAGTCTGACTGTTAGACCTACAAGGGGGAGTGAACAAGAGTGCACAAGTGTAGGAGACAAGGACCACAGCCTAGGACCAGATGAGGACCAGCCTAGGACCAGATGAGGACCAACCTAGGACCAGATGAGGACCAACCTAGGACCAGATGAGGACCAGCCTAGGAACGGACTGGACCAGACCAGACCAGGACCAGCTTAGAACCAGACATGGACCAGCCTAGCTAGGACAAGACCACAGCCACATCCACTACAATGGCAGAGTACAGAGAAATGCATGCTGGGAAGGTTTCAGAGAGATCACCTTGTTTTTCTGTAGGTGCTTGGACTACGAAAGGCAAACTTTTTACTCTGATACAAACATTATATCAAAAACAATCATATGAAAAACATTGCAATACGAACAATGTGCAAATCATAAAGAGATAGTTCGTATCTACTTTTCTTCTGTTTGGTATCATTTTTCTTATTGGGGTGCAAGAATGCAGACAACATTGCAGACACATGGACACAAAGACTGAGGGAGGCTGGGCACTTTTATAAACAGTTAATTCAGAGGGGAAAATGTTTTTCAGATGGGGAAAAAAGGCGGGGGATTTTTTTTTGGAAAAACAAAACAAAAAAACAGTTCATTCAAAGGGAAAAAAAGGTTGGGTTTTTTTGGGGGGTGGGGGGGGGGGGGGTTGAAGGTGGAGTATGATGCGGTCAGGCCCGATGATGAACGTGTTGCGGAGGTCGGTCGTGGCTCGTGGGGTGAGCAGGCTCGGTCCAGGAGGGTGCTAGGCTACAGTGGAGCATGCTGGGGTCAAGGGGTCAACTGCAGTTCCGTGTGTTCGGGAGAGGCGGTTGGTGTAGTGTGTGTGTAACGTGTTTGCGTGAGGGTTAGAGAATCTTCTGCAGGATGGAGTTGGGCACTTCCAGAGTCTCGTCCTTCACCAGGACGATGTCGTAAGAGTCCAGATACTTCTCCAGCCGCTCCTCGATCTGAGGGATAGAATAGGGGGTCAAGACTCAACACACACACACACGTGCACACGCACACACAAACGCATTCCCACACACTACATTCGCACCATACATTCCCTATTCTGGCCCCCGGGTGAAACTGTTTTTTTTGCTTCCCTCTGGAATATGTAGGGGTGGGACCTATGCCCACCCTCCCATTGCTCTCTGTAAAGCGCATTGTGTTCCCTCTGTGTAGGAAATGCGCTATACAAATAAAGTTTGATTTGATTTGATATTCTCAGAATATATCCACACTACATGACACTTCATTACAGCACCCCCCCCTGCCACAGACACAGGCTGCATGAGTCAGACAGGAGGCGTACTGTGCGCTGACCGATCAGGGTCGCGTCGGGAGACGGCGGTCACCTTGTCGTTGAGGAAGCCGATCTTGAGGATGTTCTCGACGTTGGGCACGCCGTCGGCCATGTTCAGGTCCCCCAGCGAGTCCCCCAGCAGCACGATGTTGCAGTTGTCCTTCACCTGCTTGAAGTACTCCGTGTTGCGCAGGGCGCCGTCGTGCTTGTTGTACACGTGGATCAGCTCCCCCTTGAAGCCCCGCAGCACGCCCTGTAGGGGGGGGGGGGGGACAGCGCCCCCTGTCAGTACCGCGGGGTATTGCAGCTCAGAGGGATTATTTTTACGAGGTAGTCTTCTTCTGTGGTGGTGGTGGTGGTGGTGCTTTGAAGCTTCAAAGAGACCGCCACCACCACAGAAGAAGACTACCTCGGAAAAATACATTCACTCGGACAGAACGCGTCTAAATAAGTTATTTAATGGTGGCGCCGAGGCTTCAAGACCCAGCATTTGTTTAAATAGACCCTTTTGCTTAGGTAAGTGACGTTTCATATTTATCTGACACTAGTAAATATGAGCGCCTCTCCTAAATAGGCCGACACCGATTTATTTTGACGGCGAAGTGAATGGAGGGTGAAAGGACTGTTGTCTGGCATGAGCGAGCGTAAAGCGACAACAGGACTGAGAAGGGCTAATAAAACCCCAACTAATGCGTAGAAAACTACCCATGATAGGAGTTGACCTGACTGACCCGCAATGCTACTACCACCAACACACTCAGGACTATGAAGAGCCTCTGTGTTTAGGGTCAGGGTGTGTTTAGGGTTAGGGTGTGTTTTGTTCTTCGAGGATTAGGGTACTCACGTTCTCGTCAAAGTCCATGAAGTTGGAGACCACCTTGACGTTGGGGTAGTAGACGCCCGCCTGGCGGATGATCTCCTCCAGAACGTCTCCCAGCCCGGCGGAGAAGATGAACACGGGAACGTTGTGCTGCTGCAGCCGGTCGAAGAACTGCTCAAAACCTTCCCTGAGAGGACAGCACAGCAGACAGGGACATCAATACATGACCTCTATGGGCATATGAACACACACACACGCACACGCACACACACACACACACACAGATAGACACTGATGCTGAGAGACATGGAACTGATGTCAAATAAAGAACATCTGTGACGTATGTGTGTGTGTATGTGTGTTGTACTGTATGTGTGTGTGTGTGTGTGTTGTATGTGTGTGTTGTATGAGTGTGTTGTATGCTTGTGTGTGTGTGTGTGTGTTGTATGTATGTATGTATGCGTGTATGTGTGTGTGTATATGTGTATGTTGTATGTGTGTGTGTTGTATGTGTTGTATGCTTGTGTGTGTGTTGTATGTATGTATGTGTGTGTGTGTTGTATGTGTGTTGTATGTGAGTGTGTGTTGTATGTGAGTGTGTGTGTGTGTGTGTGTGTGTGTGTGTGTGAGTGTGTGTGTGTGTGTGTGTGAGTGTGTGTATGTTGTATGTGTGTGTGTGTGTTGTATGCTTGTGTGTGTGTTGTATGTATGTATGTGTGTGTGTGTTGTATGTGTGTTGTATGTGAGTGTGTGTTGTATGTGAGTGTGTGTGTGTGTGTGTGTGTGTGTGTGTTGTATGTGTGTGAGTGTGTGTGTGTGTGTGTGTGTGTGTGTGTGTGTCTTACCTGAGGCAGGCATCAGACTCTCTCACCACCTCTGCCAGTTTATCCTTCTGTAGTCTCTGTTCCACCAGTAACGTGTGGGATTTAAAATACCTGGACACACACACACACACACACACACACACACACACACACACACACACACACACACACACACACACACACACACACACACACACACACACACACACACACAGCTTTAGAAAGAGAATATTGATTATTTGACTCTGTGTGCGTGTGCTTGTTTGTGTGTGTGTGTGTGTGTGTTTGTAAGTGAGAGAGATACTCACCATTCTACCATAAACGGGTACTTCTCTTCCATTGGTAGGTGGGGATCGATCTCTATGGGGTAATACTTGTCCTTTAGCTGCAGCAGCTACACACACACACAGACACACACACAGACACACACACACACACACACACACACACACACACACACACACACACACACACACACACACACACACACACACACAGAATATTAACTATCAACACAGACATACACAACAGAATACTACTAACAACTAATATTATAAACTCCTTCCTTCCTTCCATCCTTCCTTCCTTCCTTCCTTCCTTCCTACCTACCTACCCACCTACCTTCCAACCCACCTACCTACCTACTTACAGTACCTACAGTACCTACCTACAACAGGATATGAACTATAAACAGACACATAAATCAGAACAACACACCACTGACACACATCGCTGGCCCCAATACTCCATGTTGTTTTTCATTGAAGGCATGCCCGATAATTTAGAGGATGAAAACATACCTTTTTCCTACAATCCTCAGTGACAAGATTACAGTTGTCAATGATATCTGTGCGTACATAAGGAAGCATGAGTCAGACATGGAGCTGTGGCTGTTGTAATGTTAAACATCAACACTCCAGTGGGTCTGTGGTACTTACTGTGACAGGTTGGGCAGCGTTTTCCGTTGACAGCGAACCTGCTTAATGTCATGTCAAAATCTGTGATGATCTGTGAGGAAACCAGGAAGAGACTTAGGCTACAGCAGAATAAGAGAAAAGCTGTTCATGAACACCTCAAGAGAGTGGTGGTCCCAAATCAACTTTGACTGTAATTTACACTATGCTGCCACAAGGGGGCGAACACAACACACGCACGCCTACCTGGAGTTTGGAGGCTCCTCCCTTGATCAGATCACAGATGATCTGCTCCACCCTCTCTGGGTCTCTCATGTGGACCGTGTTCTTCTCAAACTCCGGCATCTGAGAGAGACGGAGGGAGAGAGAGAGAGAGAGAGAGAGAGAGAGAGAGATAATTACATGTAAATGTTACGGCTCTTGTGATATCCAGCCATTCAAATGAAGGACAGTATTGTTGGTTTGATCTCAGGGAAGAAGTTGAGGAGAGCGTCCACCTCATCCAGGGGTCACCAAGCTGACCTGGAGGCCATGAGCTCTGGTCCAGGGGTTAGTGAACTCTGGTCCAGCGGTTAACTCACTAAAGTGCACATTGTTTGCGAACGATGTAAGCCTTTTCTCCACAGTGGCTTCACTTTCCGCCCCCCACCTTTTATATAAAAAAGAACCTTTTTGCAGTGAAATAGCACATATCCACTACCCTGGCTCGGCCATCCTGATCACCTGATCTCTCATTCTGTTCCTCCATTGTGGAGTGAGATCACGTGATCGGGATGTTTTTCAGTCATATATATTGCGATCGGGTGACGATGTGCTGAAGAGCCTGAAGGCCTGCGTTCCCTGAGAGAGCCGGCCAGGTCGGGAGGTTATCTCAGGTTGGCCTGTGCTCTGTGTGAGTGCTGGAGGGGGGGGGGGGGGGGTGACAGCTCTGTCACCGGAGCCCTTTCTGAGGTAAGAGGAGCCGCTGGTATGAGCGTGCGGGGGTTTGGGGGGGGGGTGGGTCCGACTGGATATCTCACATCCTGCACACATCCATGCATGGAACAGCTGATCCTCTCACATACGGCCACACCCACCCACCCAAACATAACCCCAGCTAGAAGGCAATTGACCAATAGGAGAGAGAGGGGGGCTAGAGAGAGAGAGAGAGAGAGAGAGAGAGGGAGAGAGAGAGAGGGAGAGAGAGGGAGAGGGAGAGGGAGAGGGAGAGAGAGAGAGAGAGAGAGAGGGAGAGGGAGAGGGAGAGAGAGAGAGAGAGAGAGAGGGAGAGAGAGGGAGAGAGAGGGAGAGAGAGGGAGAGAGAGAGAGAAAGAGGGGGAGAGAGAGAGAGAGAGAGTCTACAGCTGATATAGAGAAGTGAAGCTGACATTCATTCTCTATATTTATCATGGGTCAGGTTAGGGTTGGTCACGCTAGCGGAGACCTCAGGGTTTGGGGGTCAGGTTATGGTTGGTCACGCTAGAGGAGACCTCGGGGTTTGGGTTAAACCGGGGAGAGTAGACCACGGTCATGTGAGGGAGTGTGATGCTGACTGAATATGCTGGACTAGTTCATTCAATGATTACATCACCGGAGGTCATCGATGCTCAAGATATGGGTAAGAGCTACACACATGACTCGTCAGTTGAGAGAGCTACACAAAGGGAGACTAGTATTTTGTAAAGAGATAGCCTTATTGTGTGTGTGTGTGCGTGCCTAGTCAGGATAGGGGGGTCTAGGACTGGTTAGAGTAGGGGGGTCTCTGACTGGTTGGGAGAGGTGGTCTAGGGATGGTATATGGTTAATATCTAGAATATCATGCCCTTCTGATCAAAGCCTTCTGCCGAAATCTAGGCTTGAAACCAGGCTGACCGAGCTTTCGCAATAGCAGCTCCCACCCTCTGGAACGTGGAGTCAGTGGATAGTAGCCTTCTGTACAGTTTTAATGTTTTTATATTGATATCTTCTGTTTTTCTGTTTCTAACTTTGTGTTTTATTTCTATTCTTCAGGCTAATGTTTTCATTGTACAGCACCTTGTAAATGGTTTTGAAAGGAGCTTCATAAATACAATTAAATTAATCAGCCTACTTACTAGGGTGGGGGGTCTAGGACTGGGTTAGGGTTGGGGGGGTGGTCTAGGACTGGGTTAGGGTTGGTGGGGGGGTCTAGGGCTGGGTAAGGGTTAGGGTTGGGGGGGGCGGGGGGGTCTAGGACTGGGTTAGGGTTGGGGGGGGGTCTAGGGCTGGGTAAGGGTTAGGGTTGGGGGGGGTCTAGGGCTGGGTTAGGGTTGGGGGGGGGTCTAGGGCTGGGTTAGGGTTGGGGTCTAGGGCTGGGTTAGGGTGAGGGTGAGGGTGGGTGCTCTGGGAACTCCTCTCCCTCCTCCATGACTCCAAAAACCCCACCTTATATAATAACACACCCAGCTCTAAAACCTTGCGCAATATTTAGATCCTTGAAAAGCACACACACACACCCACTCACAGCATTCCTCGATGGTTACATCATCATTACTGGTCTATCATCATAATAACATTATCCACATTCAACCTTCTCCAGCTCAGTACATCAGATCAGGACAGAGTGGTGTCAGCACGATTATACACACCAGTTATTTACATGAGAAATTACATAGCATGTCCTCTTATTCAATAGTTACAGTATGCGAACTACAAAATATTCACAAACGTGTTTTCAGATTTTCAAACACTTACAGCTGGTGTAAACAAAAGAACTGTAACCCCCCCCCCTCTCCCCTCCCCCCCCAGGCTTACCTTCTTCTATCTGTGTTGTCAAAACAAGAGCGAAGAAAATATTGTGTGTCAGCTCGGCGTTTATATAGTCTCACACACACAGGGGGCGTCGCCCTGAATAGATTAGACCTGGAAACCCCTCCCCCTATGCAGGGACTAGTGACGCACAGGGCACACAAATACACACACACACACACACACAAACACGCACGCACGCACGCACACACACTTCTTGAATTTCGTGAACACAGTAGAAGCAGATGTGGTACCAAGCCAGGGGAGGAGAGGTGACATGCTTGGCACAATTTTTGTTGTCAGGATAGACCCACCCCCACCTCTCTAACCCCCCCCCCCCTCCCTAAACCCCCCCCTCTCTAAACCCCCTCCTCTCTAAACCCCCCCCTCTCTAAACCCCCTCCTCTCTAAACCCCCCCTCTCTAAACCCCCTCCTCTCTAAACCCCCCCCCTCTCTAAACCCCCCCCCCTCTCCAAACCCCCCCCTCTCTAAAACCCCCCCCTCTCTAAACCCCCCCCCCCCTCTCTAAACCCCCTCCTCTCTAAAACCCCCCCTCTCTAAACCCCCCTCCTCTCTAAACCTCCTCCTCTCTAAAACCCCCCCTCT
>NC_140241.1:3924401-3946901 GCF_949987555.1 Borostomias antarcticus
AAAACCCCCCCTCTCTAAACCCCCCTCCTCTCTAAACCTCCTCCTCTCTAAACCCCCCCCTCTCTAAACCCCCCCCCTCTCTAAACCCACTCCTCTCTAAACCCCCTCCTCTCTAAAACCCCCCCTCTCTAAACCCCCCCCCTCTCTAAACCCACTCCTCTCTAAACCCCCCCCCTCTCTAAACCCCCCTCCTCTCTAAACCCACTCCTCTCTAAACCTCCCTCCTCTCTAAACCCCCCCCTCTCTAAACCCCCCTCTCTAAACCCCCTCCTCTCTAAAACCCCCCCTCTCTAAACCCCCCCCTCTCTAAACCCCCCCCCTCTCTAAACCCCCACCTCTCTAAACCCCCTCCTCTCTAAACCCCCCCCTCTCTAAACCTCCTCCTCTCTAAACCCCCTCCTCTCTAAACCCCCTCCTCTCTAAACCCCCCCACCTCTCTAAACCCCCCCCTCTCTAAACCCCCTCCTCTCTAAACCCCCCCCCTCTCTAAACCCCCACCTCTCTAAACCCCCTCCTCTCTAAACCCCCCCCTCTCTAAACCCCCACCTCTCTAACCCCCCCCCTCTCTAAACCCCCTCCTCTCTAAACCCCCCCCCCTCTCTAAACCCCGTCCTCTCTTAACCCCCTCCCACCTCTCTAAACCCCCCCTCTCTAAACCCCCTCCTCTCTAAACCCCCCCCCTCTCTAAACCCCCACCTCTCTAAACCTCCTCCTCTCTAACCCCCCCACCTCTCTAACCCCCCCCCCCTCTCTAACCCCCCCCCCTCTCTAAACCCCCCCCCCTCTCTAAACCCCGTCCTCTCTTAACCCCCTCCCACCTCTCTAAACCCCCCCTCTCTAAACCCCCTCCTCTCTAAACCCCCCTCCTCTCTAAACCCCCTCCTCTCTAAAACCCCTCCTCTCTAAACCCCCTCCTCTCTAAACCCCCTCCTCTCTAACCCCCCCCCCTCTCTAAACCCCCCCTCTCTAAACCCCCCCCCCTCTCTAAACCCCCCCCCTCTAGACGGCCTAATTTACTGTTTCTCAACTGATGCTGAGCACACACATCACAGGACCCCTCCTTCCCCCACACTGTTCGGCTCTGGAATGCCTAGGGTCACGGGGTCACGGTTCACTCACTCTGCTCTCCACCAATGGAGAGACGAGGTTGTATCTGGTTATTTTACAAAGGTCAGTCAGAAACAGAGACTGTTTGAAGTCACAGCATGTGACTATGTGCATTAGGTCTTCCATTGGCCAGTGATGCACCATGGCCTGGTCAGCATCATATCCACTTCAGAATAATTCCATAATGTCCCACCCCTGCGTGGGTTCAACTAAAATCCAACGTTATGTTCAAACCTTTGTACAACATTCAACTGAGCAACAAAGAGCCTTGATTTGCTGTGATCTGCTCACCAAGGCCAGAACTGACAGTCCACAAAGCATGCTGGGACATGAGAAACCCTATCTCCCCCGCCACAGGCTGTCATACCACAACCCTCCAACCAGGACAACCAATCACATTTCACCTCAATGAGACCACGGCCACCAGCCAATGAGACAACCGTATCCGTACAATCTACCGCGTTCCGGTGCTGTCACTTGACTGATGGAGTTCATCTTCAGTGCTACTACCTTTAATAGTAGAACAAAGACAGGCACAGCTAAATAATAATAGCAATAATAATAGTGCTATGCATTATTTAAGTTTTCCTCTATTATTACCATTTTGATCTATCTATCTAATTATCTATCTATCTAATATCAGTGATTACATCTGTGACCCACACAACAAAGTCTGGTGGGCTGCACGTGAGCATTACTCATAACACCAGGGGCCGATAAGTCAAATTAATCATTCATCACCATTCACAGGTGACACTGCATGGCCTAGGGTCCTGAGCAATACATCTGCCAAATGTCAAATTCATACATCGGCCAGTTCTCGAGATAATTGTGCCTCAAAGAGAGATACAAAGAGAGAGACAGGTAGAGGGTGGGGAACACTGTCCATGATGCCCTGCAGTACACTATCTACCCAACATGATTGAACTGGCCTACCTCGGCAAAAACATCTCATTTGTCCTGTGAAATCTACGACTACCTATGAAAAAAAATAAAACTACCGACAATGCTCCTCATCTCTACACTAACCAATGACAATCCTAGCATGTAGAACGAGGACCAAACAAGCAAGGAAGATCCTTAAGCTCTAAACTCCATGTTTGTTTGTTTTGGCAATGGGGAAAAGTAGCGTTGGCTAGCGCCCCAAGTGGTGAGCTCTGGTAGTACATCTCGTGGGACAGATGAGCTGACAAAGTCTGTTCTAAAAGCCCTCGTTCCCCTCGGATGTCTTAGTATGGGGACGACTCCAGCCTTGTAACATTCTTGATGTAAGAGTTGTGATATGTAGGTCAGAAAAACAACAGAAATACAACCTCTCTACCGCAGAGATATGCTGGATATGCCTGTTCAGTCTCTTAGCAAAGGTGAAATGTTACATCTACAGAACCGGCTTGCCACGCCCATTGAGACGCTCGGTGAACTAGGGCAGCATAACCAATGTGTTGTTTGTCTTACTTCCAACTCAGCCACAAAAATACGGAAGGGTTTCTCTGTACAGCCAACGAATAACTGCATAGTGCTTCAGATACAGTAGAGTACAGTACCGAGTATGGATTAGGCTACTAATACAACATGTTGCACTGACAGCCATTCCATAAAGCCACACCAGACCCAAAATTAGACAAAAAGCTTTAAGAATACTAGAGCTCCTATAATCAATCGTGGTATTCTTCCAACAGCTGTCAGATTACTAGTGTCACATTCCTCTCAACCACAGGTTTGCCCTGGCAGAGGTGAAACATCTCTGTCACAACCCCACTCCAGGTCACCGGGGGTCAAAGGTGAATGAGGGCACACTGGAGACTGCAGCACGAACCTGCCTATGTCAGTTGTATTACAAACTGTGACCTAGTCCTCCCATTCAACCCACTATCTCCCAGTGTGAAAGGCAGGGCTGAAGATAGCAGCAGTAGCTGAATGACAATCTGTACCTGAACATGTGACAGAAATGGAGAGGTACTCTTGGGTGAATAGATCAATTCAAGCGATTATATTGAATGAATACCTAACTAGAGACAACAATCTCTTAAGAGCAAAGGATCAATAAAAAATGTGTCCTTTGTATACTGCTGCTGAAGCAATTTCCCTCCCTGGATCAATAAAGTAGGTCTACCTACCTACCTACCCATCTACCTACTTACCTACCTACCTACCTACTTACCTACCTACCTATCTACCTACCTACCTACCTACCTACCCATCTACCTACCTACCTACCTACCTACCTATCTACCTACCTACCCATCTACCTACCTACCTACCTACCTACCTACCTACTGTACCTACCTACCTACCTACCTACCCATCTACCTACCTACATACCTACCTACCTACCTACCTACCTGCCTACCTACCTACCTACTTACCTAACTACCTACCTACCTACCAACCTACCAACCTACCTACCTATCTACCTACTTACATACCTACCTACAGCAAATAGTCTGGTATCAAGTCAAGTCTTCCAACTATGCTGACAAATGTCTGTATTTACTTGAAAAGGCTTCAAACCAAAGGGGTGCTTCTAGGCAGGCCAGGACACTGTCACTCCTCCAGAAACGACATTCTGGGAACCCACGTGTGTTTTTCTGTGATAAAACTACAGTAAAGAGTTGGGACAGGACTATAATCCTCCTCATGACATTTGAAAGGTAAACTTGTAATGTTGTGTGATTGTAGCAATGTTCTAATCATAGTCAATGGGCTGTAAGAGGCTCTATAGCATACAACACAGTATCGCCATGGCGCCTGTGACAGTCCCCTCAGATCCCCATGGAAACAGACCTCTGTTCTACTGTTGATAACCTCTCAGGCCGCAACAGGAAACATTTCAGACCTGTTGCCATAGTGAGCAAGCGTGACAAGTGACAGCACTTATCAATGGCAGGAGAGGTCCAGAAAAATGTTTCAAAAATTTTGTAGTTTTACTATAATACAGTGTAGAATATGTTTGAGGTGCGTGTTGAGCATCAAAGACTGTACTTAGTTGGACTACAAAAATGTGTCATTCTTACTTTAACAAGCAGACCACGTATCACGGCGCAAGTTACATTACATTACATTACAGTCATTTAGCAGATGCTTTTATCCAAAGCGACTAACAATAATTGCATTTAACGTAGGAAGAGCCAATGTACTACTACTCGCCAGAACTCTGAAGTGCATCTCCTTTCTAAAACAAGTGACTAAGAGCATAATCTAGTGCTGAAGGCAAAGTGCAAGAATCGCAATCTAAAGTACAGTGCAATATAATATAATAGAATAAGTGCTTAGGTGGGAGGATTAACAATAAGTTGCTATTCGGCTATTCATCAACTGGCCTGAACTGACACTGACAGCAGGTCCAACAAGCATCAAGGACAGAATCAGGTGCAAGAAGACGTCTCTAAAAGCTTTTCATATCCAGTAAAAGTTGTATTCCCAGCACAAATGTTTCTCTATAAGAAGGTATGGTTACAAAGTCGTTCTAGTCCTCCAGGACCCAAAAACGGGCCAATAAGATCGCGGCCGACCCCTCCCACCCTGGCCGACCCCTCCCATCCTGGTCACGGCCTCTTGGACACATCGGGACCGGGTCCAGTCGCCACAGAAACAGCTTCTTTCCGACGGCCATCAGACTCACCAACAAGGCTTGTGTCCTCCCATGAACCCCCCCCCCCACACACACACACACACACACACACACACAGCACTCACTGTACATAACACCACTCACCAACCACACTACACTCTGCACACACACACTGTACATACACTCACCTAAACCCATTCGGTATATAGTACACATACTGTAATTGTGCCTCCCCCTGTTGCACTGTTTTTTTGCACTGTTTTTGTCGTCTATGACAGCGTATGCCTTAACCTTAGTCAACTTCCCAGTATGTGTGAACCATATACATGGCTAATAAACAGATCTTGAGTCTTGAGTGATCTTGAGTCTAGTATGCCACCTAGTGGTCAATGCGAATGAGTACAAAACAATTCCCAGCAAATTGAACTGGACATCACAGAGCTAAGAGTCCAATCGTGGCTGTTTTATATATGGTAAATGGTAAATGAACTGCATTTATATAGCACTTATATAGCGCTTTTCCACCATAGCAGCACTCAAAGCGCTTCACAATGGCCTCTCGTTCACCCATTCACACACACTCACACACCAATGGCGGTAGCTGCCATGCAAGATGCTAACCTGCTCATTGGGAGCAATTTGGGGTTAGGTGTCTTGCTCAAGGACACTTCGACATGTGGACAGTCGGAGCTGGGATTCGAACCGCTGACCCTTCGATCATTGAACGACCCGCTCTACTCATACTGTGACTGAGGCACCCGGGACAAGGTTGGTGTTGTAGGCTAATGTCCTGATAGGAAATCTGCTTATTGAATTTGTCCAGCCTATGACATTCCATGTAATTTACGGCCACGTGAGGTTATGTGAAGATCACGTACAGTATATGCAGTTCTGTTGTATCATCGTGGCAAAATAAAGACGGATTATTTGTTGTCGATATGTTTCATTTAATTAGACACTATTACACATATTAGTCACCCATGATGGGACATGTAGATGAGGATCAAATTACCTTAAATTATCTATCTATCTATCTATCTATCTACCTATCTATCTATCTATCTATCTATCTATCTATCTATCTATCTGTCTCTGTCTGTCTGTCTGTCTGTCTGTCTATCTCTCCATCTATCAGTTATTACACATCTGTGACCCAAACAACAAAGTCTGGTGGGCAGCATTACTTATAACACCAGGGGCAGATAAGTCAAATGAATCATTAAAAATTCACCATTCAGATCATCACCTCCAGTGCACACCACAAACAGAAACGAATGCACCCAAAGGCTACGGATAGTAAAGTGCCTGTTTGGGACCTACTTAACTCTAATCGGCCTCTGCGTGTATGGGAACTAGCCTTAGCCGTGGCATCACTGCCAGTACACAAAGTGTAGCCTACAAACGTGTTAGATGAATGGGAAATGAGCATAGCTATTAATAAACGCCATATGCCACTAAATGGCACAATTAAATGAATGGCACTGTGTGTATCCATCGTAAAGAAATTGCCTGCTTTCAAGTGAAGCATATGAAAGCAAGTAGGCAACGAGGACAAGACTTGTGACCAACAATGAGCACACCCTTTATTGAGTGACATTAATTTAACACTAGTTTATTAATTAAATTCCTGTAAAACTGGTTTATTGTGACATCCTGTTAAACTAGTTCCCAAAGACTGCAGCCTACTGGACTGCACAGGCACACCTTTTCCTACAGGAAATGCTAACGAATAACTCAGTAACAAAACCGTGATAGGATGATTTGCACTTGTCCTATCATGGCTGAGAAACTAACCTTTTAGCGACACTGCAATATCTAGCTGACCTCTAAAAATCCACTGCTATTTTTACGAACATCCGCGGCTGCGCATTAACGCCCAGGAACACGAACATGTCGACCATGGAGGTACAGGGTCTACTCACCATCTCAATGATCCGTGTTTTCTTCCCCGCTCTCTTCTTCTTTGCGAACATGTACTGGGCCAGAACCACGCCGCCAAAGAGGGCACACACACTGGCACTGGCCGCGGCGCCCACTTTAACCACGGCGGTTTTGTCCATGGCTGTGCCGCTCCCAAAACAGGACCAGTTAGTCAACAGCGGGCCAGTTAGTCAACACCGTCCCCTCCTCCTCTACCGTCCCGCTCTGACTACGTACCACACTGCCCATACCACTAGGGCGGAAAGAGGGGGGAATACATAATTGATCATATCTATAGCAACTTTTCACTCTTATTTGAAAATGTTTTGTTTGGCTTCATGGTCATAGATTTTAACTATAAAAGTGAATTCTATATTATTAATCTTATTCTTCTCCTTGCTAAATTTCATATTCACAAATGTAAGTTCACTGGAAGAACTCCACTTTTTCTTGTGTTTATAAAAGAAGTGTCCTTGTACTTTGATTCGATTGAATTCTCCATGAACAAAAAGGCTTCCAAGTCCTTGTATCTCCGTAATGCTTTTGAGGTCTTTATGTAATGAGCTTTTCCCCTGGTGTATTGTGTTTTGTTCATGTGTATGTATGTATGTATATGTATGTGTATGTATATATATATATATAGTTATATTTTGTATACATTGCTTTGTATATTTCTGCATCTTTGAATTAAAAAAAAAAAAAAAAAAAAAAAGGAAAGAGGGGGGAATAATAAAATTTACACACAACCTGTTCTGAGTTTACTGGCAAGAGAACCTGCCTCTGGAAGCGGGGTTGTAATATAAAACATCACAAATGTATCTATGCATGTGTGTTTACCGGTCATCATTGCTACTTTGTTTCTCAAAGTGGTACGAACCAACAAAGCAGCATACTGGGTCATCTGGCGGGGGTGAGAGGAGGATGTGATAGCTGCCTCTGTCGGACTGTACATGTACAGTTTTGCGGAATTCGACCAGTGGTCAGGCGGGATTATGTTATATGCATATTGAGTCATTACATCAATAATCACACATGCTTACTTTCTACAGAGCGCGTGCTCATCAGCAGCAGCTGACAGTTGCCTCGTGACACTTCAGCTCCAGGCTACTGGTTAGTTACACATCAGTATGCAGTTGAAACAATGTAGAGATCTATGTGTTAAGTTATATTTCATTAATTTTATTCTGTTCATATGACTCCACTTACTGTTCATGCCTATGTAACATTCTTCACCACAAGCTGTAATAGTATCAACTTTACAATAGCGGAGAGAAAAACTGTTCAGGTTCAATCATCACTTTTATTGCAGTCATTTTTTTGTCCATGTTGTGGATTATAAAACAGTTTAAAACCAGAACTTTGAGGGAAGAAGGGTGAAGGTAGTGTGAGCAATTTACACTCCTCTCATCTGAAGACACAGAGACAGAGAGGGAGTGTGGGGGAGGAGGTGTTGTGATAGCTTGGAGCAGAACATACTGTAGCAGGGCTGGAATGCATGTGTCAAATAAATGTTTTCAAGGATTAAAAAAAAAAAGAAGCT
Source organism: Borostomias antarcticus (assembly GCF_949987555.1). Classification (NCBI taxonomy): domain Eukaryota; kingdom Metazoa; phylum Chordata; class Actinopteri; order Stomiiformes; family Stomiidae; genus Borostomias; species Borostomias antarcticus. The sequence continues at coordinate 3,932,540 of NC_140241.1, forward strand.
ATGAAAGTGCCTCCATACTGTAAGACAAATAAACTTGGATTTCATTTTCATTAGCTGCAAATAAATAACAATTACAAAGCATACTGTAGGTTAAGAGGAATATACGTCCCCTAAGCACTGATCTGGGATCAGATGGGTTTCTCGGCTGTCTAATGGTGAGCGGTAGGACGGGGTAAAGACTAGTCTGACCCCGGATCTGGGGGAGGGGGGCGTCTTCTACCTCCAACAAGCCACACGTAGTACACACACTGGAGTGATGGCATCACGCCACCATCATCTTCTTCATCGTAACCGTCATGGCCGCTACTCCACTGGCCGGACTACCTTGGCCTCCTCCATCTTCCACAGGGTCTCCTCCCATTGGGTGAACTGCTTGGACAGCAGGAACATCTGCCGATGGGGGGGGCGGGGGGGTCAAGGTTCAGAGGTCACGGTTCAGAGGTCAGACCTACTATTAGCAGACACACTCCATTTCTCAGAAGCTAGCATGAGACATGACTGGCTGATTAGTTGAACCATATTCAGGGACGAGAGGAAACAAATTCAACACAACACTGGTATAGTATAGAGTCACCATGCCAGATGAGTCATCGGCCGTCATTCTTCAACAGACGGCCATGCCCTGATGTTTCCCATGTTATCATTGGGTTAGAGCTTTTTCAGATGATGAAATTGTCTTAATTCAAAATAAGGAAGCCGTACCATTTTATTGTACTCTTCAAACAGCTTCTTGACCTCCTGGGACTGTCCCTCGGTCTGGTCCTTTGAGAGAGGAGCAGGAAAAACGCATTGGAAAGACATTCTAGAAGGAGCTGTCATTAACAGGACTATGTGAATCTCATTAGAGGACTGGAGGCCAATCGATGCAGGCAGACAGGGGTGTGTGTGTGTGTATGTGTGTGTGTGTGTGTGTGTGTGCACTTCATACCTGCTGTTTGATGTGAATCTGAGACAGACGTTGCAGCTTGGTGGCATGCTCTGGTACATCTGTGGACAAGCGTGTCACAAAGACGTCCACTCAATGGACAGTATGAACACTTGTCTCATGACTGCTATCCAAAACTATACCGAACCAGCAGTCGATGGTGCCATGTGTAGATACACAAAAATGGAAGGTGGTGCGACAAACATAAGTTGATGAAAATGATTGTTCTGATATTAATGACGCTGAGTTGTATGTTAAAGATGCTACTGACCTCTGATGTAGTTGCTGTCCAGGAGCGTCTGCAGGTTGCTGGCTCGCTCCAGAAGAGAGGCCTGGGAAAGCAGGAAGTCCTCCTCTGTAGGCCAGAACGACAGGACTGAGAAAACAGGATGTCTACAGAGCTACTGTACCCTAAACACACGCACACTACACATAGAGCTACCACACACACATACACACACGCGCACACAGTACACACACACACACACACACACACACACACACACACACACACACATACAGTATCCTGCTTGGACAAATGTTAGCACATTATACAGAACCAAATTCACCACACTTGGGTTATTATACATATAAGGCACATCAACTTGTATTTATGAAAAGAGAATTATGCCAGGCTCACACTACAGGTCTTTTAAAATCCTAACTGATTCCAAAATGGGGTTGCATCATGCACATAAGGAGAATCTTATCAGATGCTCTTCTGGTGAATATCAAATGAGCACACACTAGAAGATTTGAAAATAACGGCTCATCACACACTATAGGATATTATCGTGCCCGAGGGAGCAACGAACCACTGGTCTCGCTTGTAAAGTAGTGACGTAATAATCTAAATATCAAACATGTTTGATATTATCGGGGCCGCCCTGATGGGTCTGCGAGCCGATCGGGAGGTATAAGATTGGTTCTGTAAACCCCTCACATTACAAGATCATCTGGGCTGAACATCGGTACCGACCAACGCTCCAGACCAGATTTCTCCTCCGTTTGTCGGGAGGGGTGAATCAGGGATAAACCACACCAAAAATCCTCTAGTGTGAGCCCGGCGTTATTCTCCGGGTCACCTACCAGCCAGTATGAACTCCAGCTTCATGGCGTCAGGAACGGCGATGTGGTCAGGAAACTGGGGGTCCAGATACTTCAGCAGGTCCTCAACTGGACAGAGGAGAGCCACAGGCTGTTTGCATTCATACAACCACACATCACAGCAGCATATCACACAGGTACTGTCACTTTGCAGTCGTCCAGATGTGATGTGCACAATGTGTGCTACACATACCCCTGCCTCTATCTGGGCCCAGGCACATTCACGCACACACAGACATACACCAGTGTTTGCCATGTCTCTCCTATGATGTTATTAGCCTCTCTTACTCTGAAAATGTAATTTAATGTTATTTATTGCTTTATAAATGTTCTTAGCCGGTAGACAAACATATTCCAGGCGCTTGCTCGATCGCCTTGTTGAGAGGGGTCAGGGAACATTTTTTACAGCTCACTTATCTGGCCCCCGGGTGATTACTGTTTTTTTTGCTTCCCTCTGGAATATGTAGGGGTGGGATGTCTGCCCACCTCCCTTGTTCTCTGTAAAGCGCATTGTGTTGCCTCTGCGTATGAAATGCGCTCTACAAATAAAGCTTTGATTGATTGATTGATTGACATATGTGCTACCACTACATGGCTGTGCCACGGAGGGACTCACTCTTCTTGTGCAGGATCTTGACCCGTTCTCTCTTGTTGGCCGTGCTGGCCAGGGCAGCCTGAACTCTGGAGAGGGATTCAGCACACTAGAGAACAGAGGGACGGTGGAGTGTGAATATGTCATCGATATGGAGATATCCGCCTATCGAGACCTGACTGAAGAACAACAATATAACGTTAAAAGTCTCAACGTTACGTTACGTAACGAGAATGACGATGGCAGCTCATTCAAATGTAGCCACGGTTGCCCTCTAGTTAGTGATTTGACTTGCAGAAACGATGGTAGTGTCTCTTACATTAACTTAACAATATTATCATGGCTAGCTAACAAATAAGAAAGGGCGTTTTACACTGGCTACTATGCCAACGTTGTAATAGCGAGCAGGCACAGCTAGTAGCTTCAGACGGGTGTGGCTGGCCAACCTTCACGGGCTTCCCTCCTCTGCCTCTTCTTTCGCCATATATGCGCTTTTCCATCGTCTGGAGACGCATTTCTAGATTATCGATTTCACTTATTCTATCCATTTTGATATCTAGTTAACGTTAGCTAACTATCCTTCAACACAACAACGAAAAAAAGGGGAATGATGTACGTCAAAATACACGTCGCATACTTATTGCGTGGACGCGCGCCATGACGCACACGCGTATTTGTCTTGGCTACTTTCAGTTTACATCTAATACTAATACATCCATGGTTTACATGCAGGTGTAGCTGTATGCTGTATAAAAAGGACACATGACATATGGTTTATGATTGAACCCAAAGTTTTACATGCAGCTACGTGACATGTGTAGATAAAGAGATTATGGTTCAAAACTGGGATAATGGTCATTGCAGTACACATTAAGATCCACTAGATGTCGCCACCTTTGGCTACAAGTTGACAGAGCAAGAAGGGGGACAGTCTTGAGTGTTTTCCTTGGCACCAGCCTTGTATAGCATATCCGGTTTTGACACCTGAAGTGCAATTTATTTTCAAAATAAGAGCATGGGCGTTCAACTGTCAAAAAGTTTTGATTTAACCGGTTCTCGCGTTTAGTATTACATTTGCACCATGGTTTAGAGCAGAAGATAATGATAATATGGCCCAACATTATGGGTTTCTGTGGTTCTTTGGGCTAGAAACAAGCTAAAAAGTACAAACACCTGGACAATATGTACAGCATGAACTAATGAAAGGGATAAAAGTAATGACACGCAATCAGCAGAGCTAAAAGTAAATATACAGATAATCATCTTTCTCCCTTTCTTTCAACACCATTCTCTCTCATTGCCATTCCCTTTCTTCCTACTTGAATGGGAGCAAAGCATTAAATCAGATTAATATTTATTCAATTAAATAAGCTTTATTTATTCACTTGATCACAAAACGTACATGGTTTTGCTTGACCTTTATTGTGAAATCCCTGTCAGGACCATGGATATGTTAGTAGTAGGTTCCCACTGCTCCCCACACGGCCCAGGCTCACAGCAGTCGCATTACAAAGTAAGCTTTTCACCATATTTATCACAACTTGGACATGTTAATAGCAACCCGCACGACTTGTAACATGACAAACGATGCCTGTCAAACGCCTAATATAATAGTTTTTGAAGAACTAACCAGCTAGCCCATATTTATCCTTCCGGGAAGCACAGATCTCAGCAGGCTATGCTAGCTAGGCTAACTGAGCTAGCCTATCAGACGTTACGCAGCTTCCCATCGTTAGCCAAACTAAGGAGACAGTTTTGTTGTCTAGTGCTATCTCAACATTTCTTGATGGTTTATTACTTGTTAGCTAGCAAGCTGCTCTTAACAAATGCATGGCATGCAGATCTTACTGTTTTGACAGGTCAATCAATCAATCAATCAATCAATCAATCATTCTAATCATTCTGACATGGTGACAGACTGAGCCAGATAACGACTGACACCGTGATCATATTTCCCTTTGCGAATAGGTCGTCCCAAAGAAGACCTTTATGTACCACTGGGAGCGAATGCACGATGGCAGATGACAAGGACGTGTTGCGAGATGTTTGGTTTGGTCGGATTCCTACCTGCTTCACTTTGTACCAGGATGAGGTCACCGACAGAGAGCCGGAACCTTTCTATGTACGTGCTCGTGTTCGGCTGACATGACATCACTGCACCGTCACAAATGTTACTTTAACATTGCATACTGTAAATCAGGGTGTTTCAAGTGACCCATGCATCTCCAGACATGCAAACCTCTGGAATAGGGCCTCATGCACGATGACACACCTGCTTCATGCCAATAGTGAACATCACTCATCGTAGTTCTGTTATAGCAGAGAACCTATAAACACACAAGCAAATTACAGTATACCAATCCTATTCACACTCATCCTGGTGTCAGTTAGTTTAGATAAAAGTGTGGTCTGTTGTGTCCCCAGCTGCTGTTGCCTAGGGTGAGCTACCTGACTCTGGTTACAGACAAGGCGAAGAAGCACTTCCTGAAAGTCATGAAGCCAGAGGACGTGGAGGAGATGTGGTTTGAATATGAAGGAACTCCACTCAAATGGTGTGTGGGAAGGGAGTAGGTGTGAAAGTGTGTGTCCGTCCTTGTATGCAAAGCCATGTGTGGTTCACATCACAAACAGCATCATGATTTGCCTGTGTAAGTGGCACCAACAGAATCATCCCGAATGATGTACATTACATTACAGTCATTTTTATCCAAAGCGACTTAACACTAATGAATGTACTAATGAACATGCAATGAAATGGTATGTAATGCCAGGCAGAAGAGTGAGGAGGATTCTCAGTGTGTAAGGGCAGGGGCTAGCACACACACACACACACACACACACACACACACACACACACACACACACACACACAGTCTCTCCCTTGACTCATCATGTTTTCATAAAAACAAGCCGTCTTCACTGTGAAATGTGCTTACCAGTCTCAGCCACAAGGTGGCAGCCTCGTCTAGTCTCTGGTGTGAAATGGTGAAGTTGAGGGAGTTGTGGGTAATATTCCATGCTGTTGTGATGATGTGACTGTGCTTGACCTCATCACAGGCACTACCCCATCGGAGTGCTGTTTGACCTCCATGCCGCCAACACCGCCCTGCCCTGGACCATCACTGTGCACTTCAAGGTACAGCAAACTAAGGGCCTAGGAACTGGGAGATTATACTATCTTGACGGTCTGGAGACTGGGAGATTACACCAGCTTGATTGCCTGGGAACTGGGAGATGACACAAGCTTGGCAGTTTGGGAACTAGGAAATTATACTAGCTTGACGGTCTGGAGACTGGGAGATGATACTAGCTTGACGGTCTGGAGACTGGGAGATGATACTAGCTTGACTGTCTGGAGACTGGGAGATGATACTAGCTTGATTGCCTGGGAACTGGGAGATGATACTATCTTGACGGTCTGCAGACTGGGAGATGATACTAGCTTGACGGTCTGGAGACTGGGAGATGATACTAGCTTGACGGTCTGGAGACTGGGAGATGATACTAGCTTGACGGTCTGGAGACTGGGAGATGATACTAGCTTGATAGTCTGGAGACTGGGAGATGATACTAGCTTGATAGTCTGGAGACTGGGAGATGATACTAGCTTGACGGTCTGGAGACTGGGAGATGATACTAGCTTGACAGTCTGGAGACTGGGAGATGATACTAGCTTGGCTGATGATGGGAGAGGAGCAGAGTAGAATACATCTCAGATTAGTTCACCTAGCGCTCACAAATTCTAATGTTAATTTCAGCACTTTAGATACATACATACTTGCATACTATTGATCCCCCCCCCCATGGAGAAATGTAATGAAAAGTGCTTTATAAATTAAATGTATTATTATTATTATTATTGTGTGCACTATGATTAACAATTAAACAAATCCCAAACAACGCAAATCCCAAGTTCCCACTGCGTCAGACTCTCGTAGGGGACCGCTGCCCACCGGGGTCAGGGGTTCGCACCCCGGTATGATCCCAGTATGGTCTCATCCCAGAGGGATTGTCCTATTGGACCACCGCTCCCTGAGGGTGGGTAGTTTAATCTGGGCTCGAGGGTTCGTCATGTTACAGCGACCCTGTCTGGTGTCGGAATTACGGTCGTGAGTTGAGAAAGTCAAGGAGTCGTCTCTCTCCTTCGCATATACCACCAGTGGGGTTGAGTGATGGATCCTGTTAGTAAGGGGTGCTTGGGCACTAGGTCAGGGTCATTTCGCTACCAAATTGGATGAAAATGGGACAAAAATCAAAAAATAAATGTATAGTTTAACCCCCCTGCTCTGCCAGTGTTCAGAAGTGATCCTGTGTGTGGTCCTGTCTGGTAGAACTTCCCAGAGAGAGATCTGCTCCACTGTCCCTCCAACTCCGTCATCGAGGCCCACTACATGTCCAGCATCAAGGAGGCCGACGCTCTCAAGCACAAGGGACAGGTCATCAACGACATGCAGAAGAAGGACCACAAACAGCTGTGGACGGGCCTGCAGAACGGTGAGGAGCGCGCACACACACACACACACACATACACACACACACACACACACACATACATACACACATACACACACACACACACACATACACACACACACACACACACATACACACACACACACACACACACACATACACACACACACACATACTGTACACACACACGCACACACATACACATACTGTACACAAACACACACACATACACATACTGTACACATACACACACATACACGCACACACATACACACACACACACACATACACACACACATACACACACACACACACACATACTGTACACATACACACACACGCACACACATACACACACACACACATACACACACACACACATACTGTACACATACACACACACACACACACATACTGTACACATACACACACACACACATACTGTACACATACACACATACTGTACACATACACACACACACACACACGCACAGTGTGAAGAACGAAAAAAAGTACACACCGCATACTTTTAATGCATCCATACAAGTAAGAGCCGTCCAGAACGTGACGACAGGTTAGCTGGTGAGGAAAAAGGAGCCGTCATTACGAGTTCCACCTCTCCGTTTCAAAACAGCCACAGAAACCGAGACCGCTGCTGAGCCGGCCGGTCAGAGGAGCAGAGAGGGACCTGCTACCGATACTGTGCCGTGTAGTCGAGCCAGTAGCTTGAGCTCCTTGACCTCTTGATCTGTGGGTTGGACCGTGGATAGATGTCAGTCCGTGACAGCAGCCTGGTGGGTGGTGTGATATCGAAGTGTGGGCTTGCTACTTGGGGGATTCCTGAATTTCGAAGAAGGCTTCGGAGAAAGAAACCAGATTTACTAGAATGAATAGAGGGGTTGGCTTCAGAGCTATGGGATCATACTCGTAGTAACACAAAGCCCTTTAATGTGTGGGTGCCAAATATTTTTATCTCTCTTTCCACTTCTATCGCTGACATAACCCTAACCCCTACACCAACGCTCTATAAAATTGTTTTAAATTCATATAAAAAGCTGCATTTCTTTTTAAGTGCTTCAGAGCATAATGGAGAGCTTCGGTGTCAGTTCTTCAACAGTGTTCGAACATTGGTCGGTTGGGTATTGAGATTTGAAACTGTCTGAAATGAAAACGCTTAAACTGAGCTGCCATGCCATTTGATTTTCTCACTTTCCCCAAAACCAGAACATTTGCTTGGGTTTCAATCCCCCCAAACAGGCCAGGAAGGAACAGAGGAAGACAGTTAACACCCCGCCGTGAAGAGAAATTAGCTGCGAGATGTTTACCAAGCCCTGAAAGTGAAAGAGAGGGTAGCGGAGTTTGAAACTAGCATATGTAGCTTTCAGAAAGGCTGCTCATTTGCCTAGAGAACATGCACAGTGTAGGGTCAGGGTTAGGACACCATCTATAGACACCCATGAAGGATGGTTTGCGTTCACCTCAGCTATATTTGTATGTGCAATATGTTGTGGACAACGTGTTGTGTGTAGTATATGTATGTGAGACATGTGATGTGTTGTCCTCCTCTGTTTCTATGTATAGAGTTGATTTGTGCAGCAAACGAGTCCAAGACAAATTTCCCTGAGGGGACAATAAAGTATATTCTATTCTATTCTATTCTATAAAGTAAAGACTGAAAACTGGAATCACTGGAATTTACATCCAGTATTTTCCTAATGCCCTCTGATCACGTGTTTGACCAGGTTCCTAAGCTGAACCAGGTGGGGTTGTCGTGTTGTGGGTGGTACTCGTATGTCATTGGACCACGTGGTTGTGCTGTCTTCCTCAGATAAGTTTGACCAGTTCTGGGCCATGAACCGGAAGCTGATGGAGTACCCCACCGAGGAGGGCGGCTTCCGCTACATCCCCTTCAGGATATACCTGGTGAGCTCCGACACCACGTCACCACGCCTAGTCACATGGTCATCAAAGGAACGTGAGGTCGCAGCTGCTAGTTACAGTTCTCGTGCACCATGGCATCATTTCTTCATGACATCACATCCTCCTGTCACAGTTGACATCACAGTCTCTGTTCGAAGTCCACAGAACTGATTTGATTAAATGCATTGTTACATTACAGCTACCCAGGGTTTTACAATGCAGTGTGTTAAGTAGTCTATTATGACATCAATATCATCAACAGCTACAATAGTATTCTAGGAGGAATGTCACATTCTGTCTGTCCATGTGACCTCATTTCATTGAAGTAATGCTGAATATACCAGAATAACATTGAACAGACTGAATGTGAGTCAGTGTGACAAAGTCAGTGTGACACACACACACACACTAAATGAGTGCATATACCCGTGATAAAAAAAAAACGAATGCCGTGTCACGCTCACATGAATTATGGACAGTTCTCCTAACAAGGTAATGACACTACTGTTGTATAATTGATGGATGTACAATATTCTTTTCAACACTACCGACTGAGCAGTGATCTGATCCATCCACTAGGTGGCGCTCTACTCCAGAGATTTAGTGAAGGGCCGCCTGTGTGCTCATTGTAACATTCTATAGCAAAGTTAGACATTTGTGGAATCACTTATACCACCATATCACACCGGCTGTTCACCATTACGATGACAAGTCCACGATCACATGACGCACATTATGATGCGTGTTTTCAGAGGCGAGCTGACATTTGGATGGGTTCTTGGGTTGCGGTTGGTACATGTAGCCTAGGGAGATCCCGCGTCGGGCCCATGCGGCTGACTCAGGTGAAAACCCCCTCACCGTCACGACGAGCCCCGGTTTCAGCCTCGGGGGTCTGGAAAACGTTACGATGTACCCATCCCAGACCGCCTGGAACCAACGTGCCTGTGCGAGCATGGGTGTGTCCGGAACTACAACTCATTAGTGTGTGTAAACTACGGAAATGTACATGTGCTAAGATCCCATCCCCCGCAATCAATCAACATGATGAGTCCTGTTTGAGGAAGTTTCACAGGAAGTGTCTTTGGAATGGGGCATCGGAGAACAGATGTCTACCGTCATCATCTATGTCATCTATATCGTCAGGTATCCCATTCTGAACTCACAAATCCACCAACTTCCTTATGTTGTTAGTTTGGTTTTACTAGAGACCAGCTGTTGGAGTATCTGATCAGTGAGTGAGTGAGAGGTTTGAGACCGGGCCAGGCCACTTGTGCCCTTGAGCAAGGCACTTTCGCTTTCGAAGCGTCTGCTAAATGACTAAATTGTGATGTTGCGATTCTCAAAAGTCTTGCGAAATAAAAATGACTGGTGCCAACACATGTTTGGTTTGGTTTTACTACAGCGTTTTTCATTCAGTCTTTACCGTAAATTAAATTCGTCGACACATGCAGTATTTTGTGCGCAATTCTTCACATATCTGTCTACTAGGCTTAACCCACGCCACAGAACGCCGATCAATCAAAACGGATCAGAAGGCAGATAAACCTCCGTCCATAAACAAGTCATTTTACACTTCCCAACTAAAAACATGTATTGTATTCAGCCGGGCCAATAAAAGCGGGCCGACGTGACGGTGGTTTCCGACCGCAGACGCACGGCGCACAGCAGGAGGCCTGGCGTCTAGACGGGGCAGAGAGAGGGGAGGACGGAGCGGGCCGTCCAGCTCTTGAGATGATGATAGTGTTTCGGTCTGGAGGGTGCTAACGCTAGCCCTAACACTAACACTAGCCCTAACCCTCCGAACACAGACAGTGCTCTTTAGCGGAGGCTAAATGACATGTGTTGCTTTTGATGAAGACACAATTAATGACAACATTGACTCTAAATAACAGAGTGCTCACTTCCGTCTGGACTGCACTCCTTGTTCGGTGCGCGCGCGCGCGTGTGTGTGTGTGTGTGTGTGTGTGTGTGTGTGTGTGTGTGAGAGAGAGAGAGAGAGAGTGTGTGAGAGTATATGGGCACCGGCACGCGTGCATTTTTCGCAGGGGCCATGCTTATCTTCTCTGTATCGATCCGTGTGTGTGTGTGTGTGTGAGTGAGAGAGAGAGATAGAGATTACACACACACACATGTGCCATAGTGACTGTTCGCTCCAGTCTGTTTACCCCCAACCCTGTTTCCGGCGCCAACGATTACGACACTCCATGATTCAAAGTGCCACAGGCACAACGTCTTGCGGAAAGTGAAAATTATCAGGGCTGTTGAAAAGACTGGTCACACTGTTACACTGCAGGTATGCTTATTTCCTCCATTACTAATTGTTTACTTATACTGAATGCAATACCTGGCAGCCCAATGGGTTGGGCCTTCTAGGAATACAGATCTTTTAACATCATCGTCATGGGCACTGAGATGAGAAGGTGACCAAACAGACAAACAAAACCCTATAACTAACAAACCCTAACATAATTATGTATGGACAGTTGTGAGTAATGTCAAATCCAACATGATAAGGCTTTGGGTATGGCATAACTAGTCTATGTAGTAGGCCTTATTCTCAAATGATGTCAAAACAAATATGTCTACAATGGCACAGGGGTCCGTTTCTCCAGACAGGACTAACATGACAGGCTAGGTCATGTTTTTATATTAGATCTTAAACAACTAAGACGACGTCTGACGTCAAAACCACCGAGTGAATCCAATCATGGGTGACCTCGGTGTTCGTTTCAAGCCCCGGGAAAAAGAAACACTCAAAAATCACTTAGGAATTTTAATTTACAGATGGAAGGTGCTCTGAGGGGGCTCAGTGGAAAATGTGTCCTAGCCGTCTCTTCTCGGACAGTAGGCGCCGCCTGCGTGGAAACTATTGATTGACGTTCGTGTCGCTCGGCCGGCGCTTTACTGTCAATTAGGCAGATTGAATCCACGACGACAATTAGCCTGTGGTTTGAGTTCCGCCGCTCTCTTGGGCTGGAGAGAGCGAGTCTTCTTTTCACCCGACCTCTCTCTATCATACGGTTGCTAATGACCGCTCCTCTCGGTGTCGCCATGTGGTGCGCTGCCAGCTTGGGTGTCACGCCAACTGAAAAGAAAGTGTCGCCGTCCAAGAGTATCACTTCTGCCCCCCTGGATCCATGACCCCCTCTTTGTATGCTGCCCGCGTCAATAATTGATGGCGGTTTTTAAAAATGCAACGAAGTAGCTGTCACTTATCGCACTCTCTCCGCTCGCGCTCCCGGTGTGATCTCGCACGAACGCCGCGCGTCCTGCCGGTGAGTCAGTCTTTCTGGTAACCGGAGCGGCCGCTTCGCGCCTCCGCGGCCACCTTCCCTGCCTCGCGCCCCGCGGTGTTAGTTACAGCTCCGTTACCCGAGCCGCCATCGCGCCGGTTTCCTTTTCACAGCTCCATGATTAGTTCCTATTGTGTGTCGGACTCGGCGTTTGTCACCTCCAGGCCGGTGGGTTTTCAGTGTCTCCCTGATTGACACCGACCAGTGGCTGGTAACGGCCGTCTCCGTGCCAACGGTGACCGTAGACGGGGACGAGGCTGCAGCGCATTTAGGAGAGCGAGTATATGAGCTGTTCCCGGGTCAGTTAGTTTGGGTTCTGTAACACCACTAGGCGGCCGCCATGGTTATGATGTGTCAACTCTTTATTGGCCTAGAACGTTTCTCTCTTCGACTTGTGGAGATCTGAGGTCGTTTCAGAAATCTGCTCTTTGAAACTCGTATTGTCATTAAATGATTTTGCCTAAGCAGTGGGAATTGGAGATGGATATTGATATTTGTTGTGCAGCTTGTATCTCTAATTCGAAGCGACTGTGAGTGACTGATCATTTACAGAATTCTTATTGATGAGGAGTTTGAGTAGACCTACAATACATGAGCTACATTTCTAACAGTGGAACCTGCTGCAGAATACTCATAGCTAAACCAGGCACCATTCAATAGTATTCACCCCCCCAGCTAAACCAGGTACCATTCAATACTATTCACCCCACCAGCTAAACCAGGCACCATTCAATAGTATTCACCCCCCCAGCTAAACCAGGTACCATTCAATACTATTCACCCCACCAGCTAAACCAGGCACCATTCAATAGTATTCACCCCCCCAGCTAAACCAGGCACCATTCAATAGTATTCACCCCACCTAAACCAGGTACCATTCAATAGTATTCACCCCACCTAAACCAGGTACCATTCAATACTATTCACCCCACCTAAACCAGGTACCATTCAATACTATTCACCCCACCAGCTAAACCAGGCACCATTCAATAGTATTCACCCCCCCAGCTAAACCAGGTACCATTCAATAGTATTCACCCCCCCAGCTAAACCAGGTACCATTCAATAGTATTCACCCCACCTAAACCAGGTACCATTCAATACTATTCACCCCACCTAAACCAGGCACCATTCGATACTATTCACCCCACCAGCTAAACCAGGTACCATTCAATAGTATTCACCCCACCAGCTAAACCAGGTACCATTCAATAGTATTCACCCCCCAGCTAAAACAGGTACCATTCAATAGTATTCACCCCACCAGCTAAACCAGGCCCCATTCAATAATATTCACCCCACCAGCTAAACCAGGCCCCATTCAATAATATTCACCCCACCAGCTAAACCAGGCCCCATTCAATAGTATTCACCCCACCAGCTAAACCAGGCCCCATTCAATAGTATTCACCCCCCCAGCTAAACCAGGTACCATTCAATAGTATTTACCCCACCAGCCCAAACCAGGTACCATTCAATAGTATTCACCCCCCAGCTAAACCAGGTACCATTCAATAGTATTCACCCCCCAGCTAAACCACCATTCGATAGTATTCACCCCCCAGCTAAAACAGGTACCATTCAATAGTATTCACCCCCCATCTAAACCAGGTACCATTCAATAGTATTCACCCCCCAGCTAAACCAGGTACCATTCAATAGTATTCACCCCACCAGCTAAACCAGGTACCATTCAATACTATTCACCCCTCCAGCTAAACCAGGTACCATTCAATAGTATTCACCCCCCAGCTAAACCAGGCACCATTCAATAGTATTCACCCCACCAGCCCAAACCAGGTACCATTCAATAGTATTCACCCCCCAGCTAAACCACCATTCAATAGTATTCACCCCCCCAGCTAAACCACCATTCAATAGTATTCACCCCCCAGCCCTGTCTGTGGTTGGGAGGCTACACCTCTCACTTTCCTCTCACGCTGAGCTGGTAATGCTTCAACGCTACAGGCAGCCACACGTTCACGTATGTAACACGTATGTATTAACATGCTTGCGGTATTTCTAACCTGCAGACGATGAGCGACAGGCCGT
>NC_140241.1:3951901-3959401 GCF_949987555.1 Borostomias antarcticus
ACCCCATAATAATCTCCACTTAAAACACAGATTCAGCCATAAGTTACCCCATAAGATTGCACCCAAGATGGCGCTGTGTGTGGCTGCTGTGGTGCGTTGGTGGCGCTCTGTTCTGTGTTGTTTGGTTGTTCTCTTTGATTCTGATTCGGAATAGTTAAACACAGATATAGACACACAACGGTCCAGTTCACAACGCTCAACTTCTCACTCTCTAGCAAACACACACACACACACACACACACACACGGAGTCAGTGAGACCCATTAGTCTTGTCAGGTGACCTCCTGTCTGTCTGACCCTGGTGGTCAGCGGGGCCAGACCTGATCACTGTGATTGATTGATTTATTGATTGATTGATTGATCTGTCTGTGGTTAACCCAGAGGCCCCAGTCATACTGAGGTGAGAAGCACAACTTGAACACACACACACACACACACACACACACACACACACACACACACACACACACACACGTCTATGTGCATGCTCTACAGAAATGAATCATCTTTGTCCCCCACCCAATGAAATTGGAGCGTGGGTCTGTTAAAACGGCCGCTCTCCGTCTGTCTGTCGGTCCATTCATGTGTCCGTCCTGTGAGATGTACCAGATAGGGCTGCACGATTATGACAAAAGATAATAATTGCGATTATTTGCTTCAAAATGGTAATTGCGATTAATAATTGTGATTAATATTGAATATATAATATTAATATATAATAACGATTAATTCACGATTAATTGTGCAGCCCTAGTACCAGAGCTCACCACTGGGGTTGCTAGCCTCAGTTCATTTTTGCCATAACCAACACGTAGAGATTTTTACATTAAAAAAATACTGTATCTCAGAAAAAGTAATAGTCCTCTCTATTCAGGAACCCTTCTCGTTTCCAGACCCCCAGAGTTTCAAACTCAACCAGCTTCCTTGCTTGTCTGGTCCTTGTTCCATGCGTTCGAATTCTCATAGGTTAGTGTAGCGGCTAGGTGCATTGTGGGTACAGTTATTATTAGGGCTGTACGCAACTCTGAATTTTGTGAGTCGATTCCGATTTGCCTGTTGAAGCCAGAGATTCTTCGAGCGTGCGCTAATGGGCTCTGCGTTCAGCAGCGGTCAACAAGGAAATGTTTTGGCCGTCATTCTCACGGATATTAAAGCTCCGTCTGTGGGAACATGTATTGTTTCCAGTGTGTATCTTAGTTGGTTCAACGTGCTGCTGCCCGTCTTTTAACTGGTACACGAAAGAGAGAGCACATAACACCAACTTTGGCCTCTCTCCACTGGCTGCCTGTGCACATGAGTTCATTTTAAGATTCTTTTATTTGTTTTTAAATCTTTAACCCTTTTAAAACGACCATGTCACCGGCAACATTTTAAAAATATCTAACAAATATTTAATAATATAAAAAAAAATATATAACAAATCTAAAAAATTCCTCACTCCAACACTTGCTGAAAGCTGAGAAATTGCGCTTTCTAGTATAATAGGGAAAATCCAATTAATATTCGAAATGTTGTCACTTTATTTTCAGGGTTAAAAGGGTTAAATGGTCTCACCCTCCTACCTCTCTGAGCTGCTCCATCCTCATGCTCCGGCCCGGTGCCTCCGGTCAGCTGACCAGCTGCTCCTGGAGGTACCCAGGTCAAAGCGGAAGCTCAGGGGGTCTCCGCCTCAGTCTCCGCCCCCAAACTATGGAACAACCTACCCCTGCACATTCCACAGGCTTCATCACCGTCCATTTTTAAAACTAGTCTTAAAACCCATTTTTATTCCTTGGCTTTCAACCGGCCATGAGACTCTGCTCCTGTTTTAATTGCCCTACTGTCTTTTATTGTTTTTATTGTTTTGTTACTGTTTGTATTTATGTATTTATGATTACTCATGTACAGCACTTTGTTGCAGCCATGGTTGTTTTTAAAGCGCTTTATAAATAAAGTTGAGTTGAGTAATACAAGAAGATTGATCTAGGAAGGCAGTTTTCTGTGTCCGTTTGGGAAATGCATGTGATTGCTGGCGCACAGTAGGCTAGGTGCACAGTAGGCTAGGCGCACAGTAGGCTAGGCGCACAGTAGGCTAGGCGTACAGTAGGCTAGGTGCACAGTAGGCTAGGCTCACAGTAGGCTAGGCGCACAGTAGGCTGGGTGCACAGTAGGCTAGGTGCACAGTAGGCTAGGTGCACAGTAGGCTAGGCGCACAGTAGGCTAGGTGCACAGTAGGCTAGGCGCACAGTAGGCTAGGCGCACAGTAGGCTAGGCGCACAGTAGGCTAGGCGCACAGCGGAGGGGAGAGAGGTTCCCTGCCTTCTGTCCTCCGCTATTATCAGTCCTAAGTCTCCTTTTACTGCACAACAAATAGCTTCAGTAATAGCCTTGGTCTAAACCGAATGTCCTCTATAAATCACAAGGCAGGTGAGTGGTCTCAGCCCACCAGCGCATCTGAGAATAAACCTGCAGACGACTCCTACGTGTTTACACTGGCCCCCGCTGATTCATTCACACACGGGGGACACGCATCACTGGTGGAGGACAACATGCTTACTGTGCACTTCCTTCCTGTGCACTTGTCTACTGTGAAAGTACAGATATGAGTGTGTTTACCTAGCGAGAGATGAGATGTACTCATTTCTCTCTTTCTCGCTCTCTCTCTCTCTAGTCAAGTCAAGAAGCTCAATTGGCGTGACGTTTCATAATAAAACATGTTGCCAAAGCAGAAAGACATTAATATAAATAATGAATTAACCAATAATACATATATAAAGGAGAAAAAGAAAAGAAAAAGGATACTTAATTAATAATAATAATAATAATAATAATAATAATACAACCAGAAATGGTGTTCAGAGAGCACAGACCTCTGCCCCTGAATGCATTTCGTGGCTCTGTGCAAAATTGAATGGGTTTTAAATTGGCCCATGCTACACCCTCCACTAAGTTTCATGAAAAGCAGTCTGGTAGTTTTTTGCGTAATCCTAGTCCAAAAATTGAATGGGGGTGAATGGCTGTGCGAGCCGTGTTCGGGCGGCTCGTGGACCCGCCCCGTGATTCGCCGGGGCAGAGGTAAAAATGACTGGAGGTGAATGGGTGGCTGTATTTGGCTCTGTGGTGCCCCCCCCTTGGGTCACAGCCAGCAGGGGGCAGTGCGGTGCACTCCGGGCTCTACCCCTGCACACCCCAGTCCAAACCTCGAGTCTCTAGCACCCCCACATAGATTTTTCATAAAAGTCGGTTTGTAGTTTTTATGTAATCATAGTCCCAAAAAAATGAATGGCCAATCTGGCTGTGTTTGGGCGTCCCGTGGACCCGACCCATGATTCAGATCCGCTCCAAGATTTAAGGGGTTGTAAGTTGGCCCATGCTACACCCCTCCACTGAGTTTCATGAAAATCAGTTAGGTCGTTTTTGCGTAATCCTGAATGAGGTGAATATTTGGGGCGGCCCGTGGAGTTGATGAGAACATGTTTTTCTGTCTCTCTCTCTCTCTGCAGACGAGACCAGGCGTTACCAGGTGGTGATCCACGGCATCGAGCCCCTGCTGGAGACCCCGTTGCAGTGGCTGAGCGAGCACCTCAGTTACCCTGACAACTTCCTCCACATCAGCGCCATCCCCGTCCCTAGCGACTGAGGCCCCGCCCCCCTGACGACAGACGGTTACCCCCCCTCCCCCTCCCCCCGGTCTCAGAGTGAACTCTTCCAGAGTGATGAAGACACAGACACTAGCTGGTGGGGGGGGGGCACGACGAAGACGTGTCTGATGTCATCGAACCAGGAAGGGACCCTGTCTGAGATCTGTCTTCTCGCTTCTTTTCTCTGCTGGTTCTTGATCTGTCTGGGGAAAGATGGAATAGAAGCCCAAGAGACGGAATCAGACTCTCTCTCTCCTCCTCTCCTCCTCTCAGAGGGACAGAGACAGAACCAGACTCTCTCCTCCTCTCCTCCTCTCCTTCCCTCAGAGGGACAGAGACAGAACCAGACTCTCTCCTCCTCTCCTTCCCTCAGAGGGACAGAGACAGAACCAGACTCTCTCTCCTCCTCTCCTTCCCTCAGAGGGACAGAGACAGAACCAGACTCTCTCCTCCTCTCCTTCCCTCAGAGGGACAGAGACAGAACCAGACTCTCTCCTCCTCTCCTTCCCTCAGAGGGACAGAGACAGAACCAGACTCTCTCTCTCCTCCTCTCCTCCTCTCCTTCCCTCAGAGGGACAGAGACGGGACCAGACTTTGTGTCTCCCCCCCCCCCCCCCTCCCCCCTCTGAGAGACAGAACCAGAACCAGACTCTGTCCCCCCCTCTTCCCTCAGAGAGACAGACGGCGCCCAGTCATGCCTGGCGGGAGGAGCCTCCTGCGGAAGTTGCCTTGGTTTCCACAGTCACGTCACATCATTGGTCGCGGACGACGACGGCTGGGCAAACAAAAGTCACACGGAGTTTACATGCTTGTACATGCTTGCCACAAAAGAGTAACGATGATCACGAGCCTTCATTGTTACATACCTTACGTACCCACTTTATGTATTTCTCTCTTCCTCTATACCTTTCCCTCTCTGATTCTCTCGCTCTCATCTCTGATTCTCTCGCTCTCATCTCTGATTCTCTCTCTCTCTCTCTCTCTCTCTCTCTCTCTCTCTTTCTCTGTCCTGTCATTTACTGCCGGTAGTCTCTCATCTCTCTGGTTAATTATCTCCTGGCATTCCTGCCACTGCTAATGAGACCACTAAACTCATCATCTCTCCTCTGCCGAGCCCTGGGGTTGTGTGTGTGTGTGTGTGTGTGTGTGTGTGTGTGGGTGTGTGTGTGTGTTTGTGTGTCTCTGTGTGTCTCTGTGTGTGTGTCTCCATGTTTGTGTTTCTATGTGTGTGTGTGTGTGTGTGTGTGTGTGTATATGTATGTGTATGTGTGCGCGCGCGCGCGTGTTTGTATAAATGTGTGTGTGTAGAGGTACATGTGTGGATGTTGTAATTAGAGGCATCATTTATAGTCCCCTCGAGGGCCGTAGCGGGAGCTCAGAAGGTGTGAAGCGTTAGAATGGAATCCTGTTTGTCTGTGTTCTCTCTCACGCGCACGCGCCCAACGCCACGGAGAGACAGAACCTGGCGCGTCAGGCGGGATGATGTCAGCGTGTCAGGCTATAGCTCCTGGCTGTGACAGTCGGCTGAGGGTGCCGGGACAGCGCTTTATGATGTTGAGTCAGGCCTCAACACCAGCGGGGGTACTGTATTAGATGTGTGTGTGTGTGTGTGTGTGTGTGTGTGTGTGTGTGTGTGTGTGTGTGTACACACACATGCGAGACATGATCAATTAAAGTGTCTGACGCTTGTTTTTAATGGGAATCCCCCCTCGCCTGGCGATGTTAAACCTTTTGTTTTTCACAACGTATGGATGTGTCAGAACATGGCTATTCCTCAGATCTCCGCGCCCATTCCACCAGTCATACAGATCGCCTCATCCTACGCCAACAGCGAGGCCCACGCGGCGGCCATCTTGTGTGTGAACGCTCGCCGGTCGCACCGCCCGTCCTCAAGTCACTACCCCCCTCTCTCTTCCTCCGTCAGCGGCCCGATCACGGCTGGTTCAGCCGGTAACGCGCTCGTCACAAAGCCTCGCTCTCTCGTCCCCCCCGGGGGTCAACACCTCAGCCTGTTGTTGCTGCTGTTGTCTGGTTGATTCATTACCGAACCCCCTCTGGCCACCTGAGACCGGCCGTCCTGGGCTAGGAGGAGGTGGGAGCCAGAGGTCACCTGGTCACCAAACGGCCACTGGGCATGTTCGCCAAGAGGGGGGGGGGTCTGTCTGGGTTAGACCTCATCTAGGGGGGGGGGGCTGTCTGTTGCCACTAACCCAAGGCTTAAATATTTACTGCGGTGTGTTCCGTTAATAGCCTCACATTACTGAGGCGATTTGTAACAGATTCTGCGAAACCGCACACGCAAACAGTTGTTACGATCAACAGCAACCCCAAAATACACCCCCAATGAAGTCCAGCCCCTTAGTGGACTAGTCATTCGCCCCCAGATTCCGTGAAACCATGCGCGCACACAAGCTCGTCTGACACACACACATACTCTCTCTCTCACACACACACACACACATTTGTTTGCGCTTAACACATCCCAGGGGGCCGAGTAGTCGAAGGCTATCAGACAGCAGATGAGAATAGTTAGTGAGGTAGAGGAATCTATGAGTGTTTTCTCCTCAGACCTCACCGCAACACTACATCACCCCAGGACAGGGAGACGGGAGGATACACACTCTGGGCGAGGGGGGGAGAGATGAGCTGAGGTGGAGAGAGATGTGAGAGAGAGAGATGGGGTGAGGTAGAGAGAGATGAGCTGAGGTGGAGAGAGATGTGAGAGAGAGAGAGAGAGAGATGGGGTGAGGTAGAGAGATGGGGTGAGGTAGAGAGAGATGGGGTGAGGTGGAGAGAGATGGGGTGAGGTGGAGAGAGATGGGGTGAGGTAGAGAGAGATGGGGTGAGGTAGAGAGAGATGGGGTGAGGTAGAGAGAGATGGGGTGGGGTGGAGAGAAATGGGGTGAGGTGGAGAGAGATGGGGTGAGGTAGAGAGAGATGGGGTGAGGTAGAGAGAGATGGGGTGAAAGAGAGAGATGGGTTGAGGTAGAGAGAGATGGGGTGAGGTAGAGAGAGATGGGGTGAGGTAGAGAGAGATGGGGTGAGGTGGAGAGAGATGGGGTGAGGTGGAGAGAGATGGGGTGAGGTAGAGAGATGGGGTGAGGTAGAGAGAGATGGGGTGAGGTGGAGAGAGGTGAGGTAGAGAGAGATGGTGGGTAAGGTGGAGAGAGATGGTGGGTGAGGTAGAGAGAGATGGGGTGAGGTAGAGAGATGGGGTGAGGTAGAGAGAGATGGGGTGAGGTGGAGAGAGGTGAGGTAGAGAGAGATGGTGGGTGAGGTAGAGAAAGAGAGATGGGTTGAGGTAGAGAGAGAGGTGAGAGAGACCGGTTGAGGTTACATACAGATGAACAACATCAGACCTCTTCTCAGAAGCTGGGGTGAAATGCTGTTCTTCTTTCAATCTATATCTACTGTATATTTAGCCGATGCTTTAAAACACTGCAGCTTCCTCCTTCAACACAGAGATCAGTCAACGGAGAGTCATGAGTAATCCCACGTTTTGTCTTTCGTTCAATTAATTTCTCTGTCCGTTTTGTGTTATCATGCTTTACAGGTAAACCAAGAGCAATCCCCTCAAAGAGAACTAACTCCCCCTCCCCTCCTCCTCCCAGACCTCCCTCCTCCCCTCCTCCTCCCAGACCTCCACCCTCCCCTCCTCCCCTCCTCCTCCCAGACCTCCACCCTCCCCTCCTCCTCCCAGACCTCCCTCCTCCCTGCTAACCACGCAGCACACACGCTTTTTATAGCACATTTTAATTTCTGAGCCTCCAGATACTATTTTCTGTGGCTTTTCTGTCTTTTGGTACTTTAATTATTATTACAGTAATTATGACTACAATGCTATGAAATGTTTTTGTGTAGCAATAACACTGAATAAAAA
>NC_140241.1:3964401-3974510 GCF_949987555.1 Borostomias antarcticus
ACTGCGCCACCATACCACAGGTGAACGATTTTAGGATTCGGTGTCTTGCTCAAGGACACTTCGGTACATTCCGGAAGGTGGGATCGAACCGGGGACCTTGTGATCCCCAGCTGGCTGCTCTACCTCCCGAGCTACGTGCCCCTAAATTATTTGCAGATCACTTGGTGGCTGGTAACATCTTGAATGCTAGTCTATCATGTTGAAAAGCTCTAACATCACACTCCACCCACTGCACAGCTATGCTAATAATCAGTGGAGTAATGGATGTATACGGAGGATACCCACTTCTTTATCCATGGACACACAGTATACACACTTCTTTATCCATGGACCCACAGTATACACACTTCTTTATCCATGGACACACAGTATACACACTTTTTTATCCATGGACACACAGTATACACACTTCTTTATCCATGGACACACAGTATACACACTTCTTTATCCATGGACCCACAGTATACACACTTCTTTATCCATGGACACACAGTATACACACTTCTTTATCCATGGACCCACAGTATACACACTTCTTTATCCATGGACACACAGTATACACACTTCTTTATCCATGGACACACAGTATACACACTTCTTTAACCATGGACACACAGTATACACACTTCTTTATCCATGGACACACAGTATACACACTTCTTTATCCATGGACACACAGTATACACACTTCTTTAACCATGGACACACAGTATACACACTTCTTTATCCATGGACACACAGTATACACACTTCTTTATCCATGGACACACAGTATACACACTTCTTTATCCATGGACAGCCAGTATACACACTTCTTTATCCATGGACACACAGTATACACACTTCTTTATCCATGGACACACAGTATACACACTTCTTTATCCATGGACACACAGTATACACACTTATTTATCCATGGACACACAGTATACACACTTCTTTATCCATGGACACACAGTATACACACTTCTTTATCCATGGACACACAGTATACACACTACTTTAACCATGGACACACAGTATACACACTTCTTTATCCATGGACACACAGTATACACACTTCATTAAACACCACTTCAGTAAAAACTGTAACATTTCTGCTACAGTGCACTTCTTTATTCACCACTACACCCCTGCTAATAACATATTAAAGCAGCTGATTTGATGTTTTGTCTGAGGCGGAGTGTGTCAGATACAGTACAGAGCATAGAAAACAAAGACTTTTATTGTTCTTTTTTGTTTTGATAGGGTGGGCAAAGCTAGATATAGGGTGGATAATGACCCCCCCCCCCCCCCAAGAACAGGCCCCTGACACACACACACACACACACACACACTCATTCTGATACGTATTCCACGTGCCTTATGGGAAATGTACCCTCAGTGACCACATCACACACACATACACACACATCATACACACACACACACACATATGAGAACAATAAACAGCTGACATCAGTGAGACAGATTATGTGTGTGACTGTAACTAAGTGTGTGTGGAGCGGTTTATGTTAAATGTGCTCATGTGAATATGTGTGTGTTTGTGTGTGTATGTGTGTGTGTGTGTGTGTGACAGAGAGTGTGTGTGTTTGCGTGTTTCATGGCAAAGATGAAACTATGTTCAGTGATTGAAAAAGAATGGCATGTGTGTGAGTCTGTGTGAGCGTGTGTGTGTATATGCGTGTGTATGCGTGTGTGTGCATGTGTGTAGGGGGGTGGTTGCGTATGTGTGCGTGTGTGTGTGTGGGAGGGGGGTATGTGTGTGTTTGTGCGTATCTGTGTCTCAGGATGGAGGTGTGTACGTGGTAGGGACTAAAGTAAGGTCATAATAATTCATAATGGTAGTCCTCACATGTGGCTTGTAAATTCACACAGCCCAACACTAATCGCTCTGCCTCTCCACCAATCACTCCCATTCCAGCTGTGTCATCTGGCGGCCATGACAACATGCAGCAAAACCCAATGGAAAATGTGTCCCCCAAAGTGACAGAGGGATTATGGGAGGACGCTACACGTTCAGCGCCACTGAGTCAAAGACTGGATCTTTGTTTTTGGGGCTAAGAAACCTTTTCAGAGCAACTCCCCTGTAAAGACATTTACACTCAGAAACTCAGAACAAAAATATATAGTTGCACCTTTCAGAGAAATTCTACATTTTTTTTAAATAATGAAATGTAATTCAAAGTCATCATAGTTGCATACTTTTGGGGTTTAGAACAAGCCGACCCAAGCAAGCACAGATAGACAGTCAGACACACACACACATACACCACACACAACCCACCTACACACACATACACCCCCTACACATGACTGTAAGTGACTAAGCAGAAAGTCCCGGCAGCCATTTTGGTCCAGCTTCCCCCGGCCTCATGGGGACAGATGAACTTCATTCCTTCATGTTCATCTGACCACCGTCCCTACTGGGGTCCAGCTGGTCCAGCTGGCTCTACACGCACACACGCACACACACACACGTGTTATACAGAACGAGACGCGCTGGTCTTCATCTCGCTCTCTGCTCTGCGGTCCATATGGGCGGTCATTGTGTGTTCAGATCCTTATCCATGTCTGACTAGGACCAGGCACACTCATCATCTGCTTCCCCTTTGCACGACCTAAAAAGGGCTGCACTTCCTGTTCAGATGGGTGGGTTTGGGGTAAGTCGGATCATTGGGTTGTTAAGGGGGGCCAGGAGGGGGGGGCAGCATATATCAGTTTTGAATCATTGTACTTGTTTGTATGATTTTTGGTGCAATGTCAAAGTTTTTACAGTGCGTTTACAGTAATGTTGCCAGCAGAAACATCCTCAGCCATGGCGTCAGCGCAGAGTCAGCGTCAGCACACACGTTATTTGAGTGCGTGCGTATGTGCATGTCTGCATACGTGTGTGTGTACGTGTGTGTGTGTGAGTTGTCTGTTTGGTCTATGCAAACGTTATGATGCAAACGCCGACACACCAACGCCAGACAGAAGAAACCAACATGAAAGTCCCCTGTTAAGAAGATTAACTTGCAGATGGAAACACTAAATCATCCCCCTGTGTGTGTGTGTGTTTGTGTATAAACTATGGCCTGTTACTGTCTGTCCAGAACCTTAACATTATATGAAGCGTCATGTTGCCAACTACAACTCAAGAATACACCCAATGTGAATCCTGAAGTCCATACCTACAGTAAGACTCATAACTAATAAAGCAAGGAACTATCTTCCATGTGGAATCCATCAGCCCGGATTCCACGGAGTCAAAATCAATCCATTCCAACGGAGTAAAGTCCCTTTAAAGTAATATAACTTAATATATAACAGCACATATAATACATGGTATTTCCTTGATCCTTGACTCCGAGCTGCTCCATAGGTCGATGCCAAGGCAGCGGTTTGGATGTGAGGTCCACAGTGTTGAGCCAGGTAGCCCAACAGTTCGCCCACTCACTCTCGTCAGAAAGGCACGGTACGTTGTCATGACGTAGCAGTTAGCGCTAGCTGAGCTGGTGGAACCTGCTGTGTCATACAGTTTATCTGACTGAGAAGTTTCCCCCATACTAATAATACGATGTTGGAAACTGAGAGGCGAGGTCATGCTACGCTGTGAAAACAGTTTAGTCAGAAGAGGAGCGAGCCAGAGATTCTCAGTTTGACGAGGAACATTTAAGCTAAGAAAACGGTTCTAGTCCTTAGCAGGGGGTAGTTTATATTGACAGTATGTCTATCTATGAGAAAATAGCATGTAAGCTTCGCTTCATGACATGAAGACTTGACTCTTAGCTCGACTAGTTTAAGACGGCAAGTATAGATCTTCGTTGTAGCCTAATATTTGGAACCGTTCAATCTCATTGTTCTTTGCAGATGATTCATGCAGGGATGTGACCAGCCTACCCCCAGCCCAGATCTGCTGCCCAGTCAGAGAGAATGGTAAATGGTAAATGGACTGCACTTATATAGCGCTTTTCCACCTTAGCAGCACTCAAAGCGCTTTACAATGGCCTCTCATTCACCCATTCACACACACATTCACACACCAATGGCGGCAGCTGCCATGCAAGGTGCTAACCTGCTCATTGGGAGCAATTTGGGGTTTAGGTGTCTTGCTCAAGGACACTTCAACAGTCGGAGCTGGGATTCAAACCGCTGACCCTTCGATCACTGAACGACCCGCTCTACCAACTGAGCTACAGCCGCCCACTGACTTGACTCTTAGCTCGACTAGTTTAAGACGGCAAGTATAGATCCTCATTGTAGCCTAATATTTGCATGGTGACCCTAGTGATATCAACTGTTGGGTCACCATCCTGGGATGTTTACAAGTCAGCCATTAAAGGTTACGCCATCACCCTAAGGGCTGGGTCTAGTCAAAATCATGAATTCCCCCTAAGGGCTGGGTCCAGTCAAAATCATGAATTCACCCTAAGGGCTGGGTCCAGTCAAAATCATGAATTCCCCCAAGTCTTCTGTGAAACAACCGTATATGTCTTCAGAAATCTCCACACCTCCTTTACGCTGTGTCAGCGCTGGGGAAAGGTCTGGACTCATTACTATTCGGGGATAAGGAAGACCCTGTATTTCTTTAAACCAATCACAATCATCTTCGGTGGAGCGGTTGCTAGGTTGTTGTTTCACGCAGTCTGGATTGAATCTGATTGGGCGGACGGTCGGCCCAATCACATTAAATTCCGTGGCCACTGATTGGGCAGTAATAAATGAGTGACCAGGCTTATTCCCAAGTCCTACCTCCATTGAGTCAGTCTAGTTTGACTGAACCTGGTCCGTCTTAAGAGAGTCTTTAAGAGCTGTGGTCAGACGCTGCTCCCACGGGGAGACGAACCAGGATGAACGAGGATCAAACGCAGGACTCAATTACTACAGTATAGCCATGGGGCGAGGGGATGTGCCTCAAATGAACTGCCATTTCCTCTTCCTGTCTTAAAGCTTGGCAGGGCACGGGAACGGACATAAAGCTTCACGGCTCTTAACCGTTGTTTATCGTTAACTACCCATGTCATGGGACCCAAGTTAAAAATTCAGACATGAAATTCAAAATTTAGCTTTGAGTTCATGTCTTAAAAGTTTTGCACGCAATAGGCTACATGTGTTGCAAAACAAATTGAGTGTTGTGTAGATTGTGTGGTTTCACTTACAGTAAATGTGTGTCCTAGGTGGCTAATGCTACTGTAACCAAGGAGATAACTCTATTCAGATACACCTCAGACGGCAGGCCAATGAAACACTCACACAAGGGATTCAGATTAGAACAGTGAACATTTATATCATAATTTACATTTTGACATTTTGCACATAAATAACAATGTAAACCAGTATGTAAACAGAGACCTTAGTTCCTCCTCAAGAGTTAAAGCTGCTGATCAAAGAGAAACAGTTGGTCATACTTCAGGTATGGTCAGAGAGAGAGAGAGAGAGAGAGAGAGAGAGAGAGAGAGAGAGAGAGAGAGAGAGAGAGAGAGAGAGAGAGAGAGAGAGAGAGAGCGGGGGGGAAGAGAAGGGGGGGAGAGAGAGAGGGGGGGGGGAGAGGGAGGGAGAGAGAGAGAGAGGGGGGGGGGTGGGGAGAGAGAGAGAGGGAGAGAGAGTGAGAGAGAGAGGGGGGGGGGGAGAGAGAGTGAGAGAGAGAGAGAGAGAGAGAGAGAGGGGGGGGAGAGAGAGTGAGAGAGAGAGAGAGAGAGAGAGAGAGAGGGGGGAGAGAGAGTGAGAGAGAGAGAGAGAGAGAGAGAGAGAGGGAGGGAGAGAGAGAGAGAAAGGGAAGAAGAGGGAACTGATGTGCAACTGCTTCCAGGTCACCTGCCTGGGAGGCAGCTACAGTGGAGACAGTATGCAGTCATAAAGCCAATCTCAAACAGTCAGACCATGGAGGACAGAGTGGGCGGAGCAAGCACCAGCGCTGACGTCATAAAGGGAGGAGGGGTCAGTGCATTAGAGGGCCGAGGTGCTTTGGTCTGTGCCAATCACAAACAACTACAAAACAAGACCGTCGCTAAAGAGCTTACACTTCATCATATTTACAGTAAATTATCTTTGTCATCCGGACTCCTTTAAGTTTCTTCTTTTTTGGATGTGTGTGAGATTAAAGCCAAGTGAATTTTGGGATTTGTAGTCTTAGAAAACGTTCATTTTGTGTCCTTTTTTGGTTCGAAGTTCCCGTGGACGGTGGGGGGGGGGGGGGTCTTGGTGTGCTACATCGTGAACAGACTTGGCTGCTCTCTGGGCCGTGGGGGGAGCTGCTCTCTCTCTGGGCCGTGTGGGGAGCTGCTCTCTCTCTCTGGGCCGTGGGGGGAGCTGCTCTCTCTCTGGGCCGTGGGGGGAGCTGCTCTCTCTCTGGGCTGTGGGGGGAGCTGCTCTCTCTCTGGGCCGTGGGGGGAGCTGCTCTCTCTCTGGGCCGTGGGGGGAGCTGCTCTCTCTCTCTGGGCCGTGGGGGGAGCTGCTCTCTCTCTGGGCCGTGGGGGGAGCTGCTCTCTCTCTGGGCCGTGGGGGGAGCTGCTCTCTCTCTGGGCCGTGGGGGGAGCTGCTCTCTCTCTGGGCCGTGGGGGGAGCTGCTCTCTCTCTGGGCCGTGTGAGGAGCTGCTCTCTCTCTCTGGGCCGTGTGAGGAGCTGCTCTCTCTCTGGGCCGTGTGAGGAGCTGCTCTCTCTCTCTGGGCCGTGGGGGGAGCTGCTCTCTCTCTCTGGGCCGTGGGGGGGAGCTGCTCTCTCTCTCTGGGCCTTGGGGGGGGGGAGCTGCTCTCCAGTTCATTTTGGTATCTTTTTCAAGTAGCAAAAGCAATAAATAGAACACACCACCTTCAGCTTTACCCTCTGAACCTACAACACACACACACACACACTCAACTCAATCACACCAACACACACTCAACTCAATCACACCAACACACACACTCAACTCAATCACACCAACACACACATACACTGAGGTAACTGTTGTTGAAAATATACAAAAATGCCCTTTTTTGTTGTGAGCTCAGCACTAACGTGAACAGAGAGAAGTCTTCTGAAAAGGTCAAAAGGTGAAATAAAGCTCTTTCAAACCAACAGTTCATGTGTCCACCTTTGGCAAAACATAAACAAAACTAACAGGTCATACATAGCCTTTGACCTTTTTTTTTTTTTTCTTTCTTTTTTTTTTTAAACCTGCAATATAGTTTTTAAATAAAAGACCCTGAAAAGTGGAACCTTGTGTTTCTCTACAGGTCAGAGGTCAGACCTGACAGGACGGAGAGACCTACTGGTGGACAGAGAAAGTATCTACACAGAAATGGATACAGAGAGATAAACAAACAGTAAATTACCAAGTCATTGTAAACATCACTTCCATGTATTGCTTTCAGTCAAGACAAAAAAAAAATTGCATAAATAAATTAAGGAGGTTATATAATAATAAATTGATCAAAAACAACATTTGAAAATAGACAACAAATAATAACATAGATAGCAATAACATTAACAAGAAGAATATGAAGCCAGGCTGGATGATTGTCTTCTGTGAGAAGTGTCGACACACTGGAACAGCCTGTTTGGACAGTGTCACATTGAGCCCTGAGTATGGAGGTCCCTGATAGGTTGAAAACTCCTGTTGCCACAACCTCGCCGCCAATGACAACCAGGAAGAGTATATTTACACCTGTTGCTCCTGGCAACCAAGTTCTCAGAGCCACACAGTCTGAATCAAAGTCCTTCGCCGCAGGGTCAAAGGTAATTTAAGCGTCATGTTCCTCCGACTCCTGTTTGACCGTGACGTTCGACGGGAGCAGTGAGAGAGGACCGCTCCGGCGCGTCTTGATGACCGACGTCTCGTTCGCCGACTCGTAAAGACGGTAGCCCGCGGGCAGGAGCTCGCCGGCGCCGCCCTTGTGGTGCGGGTGGTACGGGGAGGCCTTGAGGTCCATCTCCCTCCACAGCATGCCCAGGACCTGCTTCTCCAGCATGGCCTCCATCTCCACGCCCCCCTGCAGCTGCTCCAGCCGCTCGGCGTGCTCGCTCATGTCAAAGCGCTCGATCTCCTCGTTGGCGCGCTGCAGGTCGTCCAGGGGGCAGCCGGCGGACCTCGGGGGGGCGGAGCCTCCCGGGGAGGGGGAGGAGCCGGCGGCCAGGCAGAAGCCGCGGAGGTGGAGGCGCAGGCTGCACAGGTGGATGTAGTGGCGGTGGCAGTGGGGGCACTTGTGCGGGCGCTCGCGCGAATGCAGGCGCTTGTGCAGCTTGAGGTGGACGAACTGGGTGAACTTGGCCGGGCACAGCTTGCACTGGTACGGCTTCTCCCCGGAGTGGAGGCGCAGGTGGGTCTTTAGGTTGCTGGTGCTGCTGAAGCGCTTGTGACACACCTGGAGGGGGGCAGAGGTCAAGGGTCAGAGGTTGATCACGACAACAAAAAGAGAAGCTTTAGCATTCACGATGTATGGATTAGCGACTAGCCGTGCGTTGATAATGAACACAAATCAATGTTATGTAGCTTAGCTAGCAGCGCTATCAAGGTAGCTTAGCATCAACAGTGTTAGTGAATGGCGACGTTAGCGGCGTAGCGTTAGCTTTAGCCTCACCGTGCACTCGTGGGGCTTCTCTCCGGTGTGGACCAGGAAGTGCTTCTGCAGGTGCGCCAGCTGGGTGAAGCCCTTGCTACACGTCTGGCACTTGAAGGGCCGCTCGCCGCTGTGGACACGCAAGTGGACCTGGACAGACACAGACCACGGGTCAGACGCGCCACAACAAAGCCGCTTCAAATCAGGATACATTGATCCGTTTATTTGTATGCTAGCACAGGTTAGCGTTGGGTATGGAAACGCAGAAACAAAATGGTGGCCTCCGTCTCGTCCCGAGTCTCACCTTGAGGTTGGAGAGCTGACCGAAGGTCTTGCTGCAGACGTTGCACTCGTACTTGATCTTGCCGTTCTGCTTCTTGAGCGGGTAGGGCAGCGTCTTGTAGCCCGCCGAGCCCCCGCCCCTCTTCATCTTGCTCAGGTTCACGGCCTCCTCCTCGGGCCGTCCGCTGGCGCTGCCCATCAGGGCGGAGGTGGAGGTGGGCTTGGTGGGCAGCCTCTCGCTGGGTGGCGCTGTGCCGGCGGTGGGGGACCCGCTGGAGGGGGCGTGTCCGTGCGCCGGGGGCCCGTGGGCGTGGCCGCCGTGCCCCAGGTAAGGGTGGTGCGGGGGCGCCGCCTTGTCCTTCAGGGAGGTGGCGGCCGAGAAGGCGCTGGCGGCGGGGAGCAGGAAGTCCCGCTGGGCGGAGACCGAGGTGGGGTGGACGGCGTCGGGCATCAGGAAGCGCCTCCCCGCCGCGTCGGAGGGCAGTAGGGGCATGTGGGGGGGCAGCAGGCTGCTGTACAGGGGGTACATGCGGGGGAAGAGACCGCCCCCCACGGCGGGCACGCCGCCGGGCAGCGGGTAGTGGGGGGGCAGCAGGTAGCGGGAATAGTGGTGACCCGGGGGGTAGAAGGGGGAGGAGAGGGGGGCGGCGGGGGGCGAGTACCCGGGGAAAGGGCCCAGGCCCCGGGGGTAGAAGCCCGAGCAGGGGGGCGCCGAGGGCGGGGCCCCGGCCGGGCTCCCCTGGGGGCTGCTGTCGGGGCTGCTCCTCGCCGACGGGCTGGGCGTGGCCGACGACTGGTTGCCGGGGGAACGGGTGGCCGCCGGGTAGCCGAACTGAACCGGGCTGGTCTTGAGGAAGTCCTCGGCCATGTGCGGGCGGGGGCGGAGGGGGGGGTAGAGGGGGCGGGGGTACAGCGGGCGGTCGGGGCTGTCGGCGCAGCGGAGGCGCGTGGCCAGGGGTCGGCTGGGCTCCCTCTTATTGGTGGAGGAGGAGGTGCCCTGGAGGATGGAGGAGACGCTGTGCTCTCTCTTCACGGGGGCGGGGCTGGGGGTAGGGGTGGGGCTGGGGGTGTTAAAGCGCTCCTCGCTGACCTGCTGCTTGGCCTCCAGGAGAGACTGCTCTGTAGAGAGAGAGAGAGGGAGAGAGAGAGAGAGAGAGAGAGAGGGAGAGAGAGAGAGAGAGAGAGAGAGAGAGAGGGAGGGAGAGAGAGAGAGAGAGTCAGTAACCCCAATCAATCAAACACTTGATGTTATGCATACACCTAAAGTCAGGGGAAAATGGCCCCAAAGCTTAAATGTGCTTGTGTTAG
>NC_140241.1:3974710-3979710 GCF_949987555.1 Borostomias antarcticus
TCACACACACACACACACACACACACACCACACACACACACACACACACACACACGCACACTAAAAGCCCCTTCATCCAGCACTTCCTACACTATTAAAGCTCCATCATAGACAGAGTGGACATCCCAGCCAACGTTTACAAGAGGGTCACCAAAGAGGTAACCGTGTGAGTGTGTGTGCACATTTCACAAGGTTCTGAACACTCAGCATGCCTCCAGACAGACCCGCACGCCACACACACACACACACACCCTAAACTCAGCAGTACAGCGTCAGTGTGTAAACATTATCAGTATGCCCCCCCTCTTCCTCTCCCTCCTCCCTCTCCTCTCCCCCCCCCCCCCCCCCACCCCGTTCCAGAAAACAAACAGGGCGGCCATCTTGGAGATATCAATCTGTCAACACGGCCCCTTCTGCAGGAAGTTCAAGTAGTCAATGGAGGAGGCCGCCTCCCCCCCCCCCCACCTCCTCTCTCTTCCTAAGTGCCAAATAAATTAAGGAGAAGGGCCAAAGAGCAGTCAGCACCCTCCCCCCCCCACCAACCAACACACACACACACGGAGAGCAGATGGCTTTAGATGAAAAGAGAGGGAGAGTGGAATGCTATGGCTAAATGTACCCGAGTGTATTAGCATTCGAGCGCCTGAGAGGGTGTCGGAGCAGCAGTATGCCTTTGAACGCACACGCAGAGAAGCTGTGCTGCCCGACAGGTGCTCATATCCAGGTGGCTTCACAACATAGTATCCTTCTGTAGACCCCCTGTGACACACACACACACACACACACACACAACCGACTAACCAACCAACCAACACACACTGGGGCAATGAGTGGGACAACAGAATAGGCTTCAGTCATTTCAAACCAGACAGTTCTGCTGACTCACGCACACGCACACACACACACACGCACACGCACGCAAACACACACACTCAAAGCCCCGGGCCTAGTTCCATTTTGACTGAGGGGGTTGAAAACAGAAAACGAGTGAGAGGAGAGAGGGGAGGGATGGAGAGAGAGATTAACAAAACAGAGAGAAAGGGACGAAAAAAACAGGGTGCAGTTACAGGTGTGTGTGTGTGTGTGTGTGTGTGTGGTGGCTACAGTAAGTCAGTCGCGGGGCAGTAGGGGCTTCTGGGACTGGAGGCGTAATGACAGAGATGGTGGGTGGGGGGGAGGTGGGGGGGGGGGGGTCCAGGCCTCAGGTAGGTCTCTCTGTCCCAGGGGACGCGTGTGTCTCTCCCAACCACCCTCCACCACTGGGGACATGACTGCTGTTCAGGGACAACACTGCCTCCTGTTGGATTCTCTCTCTCTCCCTCCCTCTCTCCCTCTCTCTCTCCCTCCCTCTCTCTCTCCCTCCCTCCCTCCCTCCCCCTCTCTCTCCTCCTCCCTCTCCCTCCCTCCCCCTCCCTCTCCCTCCCTCTCCCTCCCTCCCCCTCTCTCTCTCTCTCCCTCTCCCTTTCTCTTTCTCTTTCTCTCACACCTCCTTCAGAATAAACTGCCCCCCCCCTCCACAACAGAAACATTAGTATTTGCATGCATGTGATTTTTGAAGCAACTGATTCTCTCACACACACACACACACACACACACACACACACACACACACACACACACACACACACACACACACACAGTCTGTCCCTTTTATTGCGGTTGAGCAACAGACTAGAGAGTGTTGGTTGAGCAAGCTTTCATGTTGAAAGAGTGTCTTTAACTGTGTACAACTATGGCATTACTGCCATACCTCCCCCCTCTCTCACATCCCCGTGTAATTACACTGTCACCAGCAGGTTGGGCTCGCTCGCTCACACACACCATGATGCTGCTAGCAGAGATGAAAGGTATAGAGTGTGTGTATGTGTGCGTGCGTGTGTGTGTGTGAGAGAGAGAGAGATAATGACAGGATGATGTTCAGAGAGGAAGGAGACACGGCTGCACTCAAAAACACCATCAGGATTAAGAGCTCTCTCTCTCTCTCTCTCTCTCTCTCTCTCTCACACTCACACACACACACATGTGCGCATGCACACTCGCATAAAAAAGCACACCCCTGTGGATTGTGTGTATTTGTAGCATGCTCTTTTATCCCGGCGTCCCAGCCGCTACCAGACTCACACAAACACCTGAGGCTCCCCAGCATTCACTAATTAACTCAAGGATTTGTCCGTTCATTCATTCATTCATTCATTCATTCATTCATTCATTCATTCATTCATTCATTCATTCATTCATCAATTCATCAATTCATTCATCCATTCATTCATTCAATTTGTTCATTCGAATAATTTGTTTGTTAATTAATTAATTAATTAGTTCATTCATTCATTCATTCATTCATTCATTCATTCATTCATTCATTCATTCGATTCATTCCTTCGTCCATTAATTCATAAGATTAATTAATTAAATCGTTCATTCATGCTCGTTCGTTCGTTCGTTCGTTGGTTCGTTCGTTGGTGGGTGTGTGCGTGGGCCCTGTACTCACTCAGTCTCTGCATCATCATCTCCCCGGAGGGGGGGTAGTGCAGGCGGCGGGCGAACTCCGGGCAGTACCACACCAGCAGCTCCGCCCCCGGCGCCACGGGCCTCACGGTGTAGAAGTAGATCTCCATGTCGTTCTGGCACGCCGCCACGTTCTGCTCGCCGGCCGAGTGGGCGGGGTTGACGTAGCGCATCCAGTTGGAGCGCTCCTCGTCCAGGCCGTCGACGAAGTGGTGGAACTCCCCCTGCGAGTATATCTGCGGAGAGAGGAGGGGTCCGGCGTTAGGGTCACATGACCGTTTGGTGATGGAGTCGGGGGTCGAGAGGGTAAAGGTTAGGGTTAGGACGGTCCGACGTGAACACAGTCCATTGCAGTAGCATTCATCCACCAAATCCTAATCCTCTGTCTCTCTACATCTGTCTTTTGATAATGATATACTGTATAAATGATATACGGTATGCATGTATATACATACCGTATATCATTATATACAGTATCATTTTATACTATATATATATATACACACATACATACACACACGGTATACACATATATATATATATATATAAATAAAAAAACACATATATATATATATATATATAAATAAATAAAATATAAAATTCTCTTTCCCTCCCTCTCCATCCATCCCTCTCTCACCCTTCTTAGTTCAGCATCGCGGCTCCCGGACGGAGCGATAGAAGGACAGACAGAGTGATAGAAGGACAGACGGAGCGATAGAAGGACAGACGGAGCGATAGAAGGACAGACTGCAGCAGACAGACAGGCAGACAGACAGACGCGACTGACAGAGCGACCAGTAGAAGCTTCTCTTATACGGGTCCTGAGTCAGAGTGGATGTCCCTCCCCCACAGCCACACTCATTCTGGGTCTCTCCCCCTCTCTCTCTCTTTCACTCCTCCATCATAGTGCTGCTTCATCCCTCCATCCCTGCCAGGGCTGGGCCTGAGCGTACAAGGACGTGGATGGAACACCTTGTTTAATTTAGAGGTGTGTGTGTGTGTGTGTGTGTGTGTGTGAGAGAGAGAGAATGTGTACGTGTTCACTTACAGGAACAATGACGTAGTAAAGTTCCTTTGTACACAATGAAAATATGACATCACTAATTCCTCTCTCTCTTTCTCTCTTTCTCTCATTCTCGCTTTCTCTCTGTCTGCGTGGCGGGCTTGTTTTGACTGTACTCTCCACTCTTACTGACATAAAAACCACTATCTTGCGTAGTCACGGAACAGAACAAAAAAACGCACGAACTACTGTGAACTATTTCTGAACATTATTGATTGCCAGTAAATGTGCTGACAAGAGTGGAACGTGAGAACACACACATTGAAGGTAACTCTCTCCTTGGTAGCTGTGTGTGTGTGTGTGTGTGTGTGTGTGTGAGTTCTCTAATGAGTTCTGCTGAATAAAAATCGCAGACTCATCGGTACCCACAGAGAGAAGCACCTCTCCGAGAAAAAAACTCTCCAGAGAATCGCCCAACACACACACACACACACACACACACACACACACTTCCTCAGAACCTTGAGAGACCCCCGCCATGACGTCACATTCTCAACTCAGTCAGTGGAACAGGAAGTGAGGAGCAGGAAGTGAGGCTGTTGTTCTGCTCGAAGCTCCGCGCTCCGACTGACGGCCGCGCTCGCTGAACACTCACCCGCCAGAAGTACTTCCTGTTGGCCTCCTTGGAGACGCCGTCGGCGCTGTAGCTCTGGCCCAGCAGGGGGCCGAAGCGCGTGCCTTTTGGGATGTATTCTCTGCTGCACACGCCCACCACCTAGACACACACACGCACACACACACACACACGGACACACGCACACACACACACGCACACAGACAAGGATGGCGAACAGTTAGTATGTGTTGTGTTTTGTGTGTGTTCCTGTGTGAGGCAGAGTTCTGTGTGTGTGTGTGTGTGTGTGTGTGGAGGGGTCTGAGCTGAGGTGGTCTCTGAGCTCCGAGCTGATTTACGTTATCACATCCTGCCAGGTCACTCGCTTCACATGAAGAGGCCGGAAGGAACCCTCATCATGATCACATCAACAAACGACAGAGCCCGTGTGTGTGCCCGTGTGTGTGTGTGTGTGTGTGTGGTCTGTGGTGAGGTTT
This sequence comes from Borostomias antarcticus, assembly GCF_949987555.1. Classification (NCBI taxonomy): domain Eukaryota; kingdom Metazoa; phylum Chordata; class Actinopteri; order Stomiiformes; family Stomiidae; genus Borostomias; species Borostomias antarcticus. The sequence continues at coordinate 3,979,332 of NC_140241.1, forward strand.
ATTGCTCAAAATATGAATAGATGGAATTTGCACGCCTACACTGGAATTATGACCATGACACCATTTTCAATTGTGTGTGTGTGTGTGTTTCTGTCTGTGTGTGTGTGTGTGTGTGTGTGTGTGTGTGTGTGTGTGCGTGCATGCATGCTTAGCCAAGTTGTGGTTTTATTAGGATCGCCATTGTGTGTGTGTGTGTGTGTGTACATGTACAGTGTGTTTGTGTGTGTGTGTTTGCGCATGTACTGTACAGTATGTGTGTGTGTGTGTGTGCATGTACAGTATGTGTGTGTGTGTGCGCACGCATGTACAGTATGTGTGTGTGTGTGTGTGTGTGCATGTACAGTATGTGTGTGTGTGTGTGTGTGTGCATGTACAGTAT
>NC_140241.1:3984710-4004710 GCF_949987555.1 Borostomias antarcticus
GACCATCTCAATCAACAGACTAACACAAATCCTCTTTGAAATATCAGAGCAGATTCAAACAAAACTTTCTCAATGCATTTCAGAGAACTTACAAATCAAACTGCAGTAAAAAGAAATAAATAAAGTAAAACATCTCAAAAACAGCTCATAAAACCGGCCAAACATGAGCAGAACTATAGAAAGAGTAGAATTCTCAGAGTCAGAAGTAAAATTCTACTGCCCTACGTATTCTACTGCTCTACTCACCGAGAAGCTCTGGTCCCAGCCACACATAGGGCTGTCTGGTGTGTCCCCTGGGTGTGTGTGTGTGTGTGTGTGTGAGCGTCTGTGTACGGGACAGGTGCAGCTCTCCCCCTCCGCTCCGAGCACTATTCCAGAGTGCGAGTGGTTGGTGTGTGTGTGTGTGTGTGTGTGTGTGAGAGGGCTAGCGTGCGTGTGCCTCAGTGAGAGCCTTCTGTTGGACTGGCTGAGTGAATCAACCTCTCACTTGTTGAGGGGGGCCGAGAGGCCCTCAGTGCTCCTCCTCTCTGCCTCCGCCCCTTTCTTCTCAAGTGCCGCCCACCCCTAAGGCGTGTGCGACACACACACACACGCGCGCACACAAACACACACACACACCACCTTTACTCGGTGAAAAGCAGGCGCTTTCACCTTTTGAAGGAAACACAATGAAACGCACGAACGCACAACGCATGCCAAAAAGACACAAAATCCATAGTGTACATCAATCAAGCAACCACAATGGGAGATTGTTTTGGACTGCGTGCGTGTGTGTGTGCGTGTGTGTGTGTGAGGAAGAGGAACGTCCGTCCGCAAACAGCAGAGGGGCACTGAGTCATTGTCAGGATGTCCTCTTTCCCCAGGAAGAGAGATCTCACACACACACACACACACACACACACACACACTCGCACCCCACCCCCCCCCCCCCTCCTCCACACACACGCACACACACCGACACCCACACATCCTCTAGAGGGCGACACTGGTCCAACCTCATGGTCCTCAAAGCGTCTTGGCTGCGTCTCTCTCAGCTCTCTCTCCTCTCTTAGTAAGAGACGGTCATCAGAACTCACTCAACCTCCAGACGTAATATTCTTACGTTGTGTCTCTCCTCTTCCTCCCTCCCTCCTCCCTCCCTCCTCCCTGTCCAGCTCTCTTTCTCTCCATCCCTCTCTTTCTGTCCATCTGTGGTCAGAGCGGATCCCATAACGAAGCCCACTCAGACAGAATCATGTGACTGGAAATCCCCTTCTCTCCATCTTTCTCAATCTCTCTCTCTCACTTTATCACTCTTTTTCCATCTTTTTTTCTTGTCTCTCTCTCTCTTTTTTCAGTTTGTACTCTCTCTCCCTCTCTCTCCTGATTGGTCTGGAGAATGAGCAGGGTTAAGGTTAGGTTTAGATGAGCAGGGTTAAGGTTAGCAGGGTTAAGGTTAGGTTTAGATGAGCAGGGTTAAGGTTAGGGTTGGATGAGCAGGGTTAAGGTTAGGGTTGGATGAGCAGGGTTAAGGTTAGCAGGGTTAAGGTTAGGTTTAGATGAGCAGGGTTAAGGTTAGGGTTGGATGAGCAGGGTTAAGGTTAGGGTTGGATGAGCAGGGTTAAGGTTAGGGTTGGATGAGCAGGGTAAGGGTTAGCAGGGAGACAGAGGGATCCGAGACTCCGATCTTAACCACCTCTCCTCTCTTCCTCCTCTCTTCCACCCCTTTCTCTCCCTCTCTCTTTCTCATCCACCCCCTCTATCTCCTCCCCCCCCCCCCTCTCTCCCCCCTATCCCCTTGGTGACAGAGGGCTGACCACATCAGTCGCTGCCTACTCCTTCCTGCCAACGGACGACCCACCGGCCCCTCTCTCTCCATCTCACACACACACACGCGCACACACACGCACACACCAGCAGATCTGTGAGACAGCTGTGTCTTGTGTGTGACGTGTCGCGTCAAGCTCCTCCCTCTGATGAAAGCTCCTCCCTCCGATAAAACACAGATGATGTAAACTAAACAGAAAGAGAGAGAGAGAGAGAGAGAGAGATAGAGAACTAGTCATCCCCTCTTTAAAAGAGGGAGAGAGACAGTACCAGGAATAGTTGTCCACCCTTTAAAAGCCGCATGTGGTCCATCGCTACCCGCTTGGTGGCTAGGAGCAATTACACACACACACACACACACACACACATACACACACACACACCCTGTCATTGTCGCCATCTCAACTGCCCCAAGACAAATACCCCGTCCCCCCAAACTTCTCGGCAGACCTCCAGGGTATCCCCCCTGTCCCTCTCCCCCTGTCCCTCTCCCCCTGTCCCTCTCCCCCCGTCATCCCTCTCTGCGCGGGGACCAGGACAGCGGCTGGGGGGTAGGGAGGGGTCCCATGTGCTCTGAAGTCAAATTCAAATGGTTCTTTTTGTTTATGCGCCAAGCTGGGTGGGGTGTGTGTGTGGGGGGGAGGGGGGGGGGGTGTTTCATGTGGTCTGCCTGCATGCCTGGAGGAGAGAGAGAGGGAGGGAGACAGAGAGAGAGAGAGAGAAAGAGAGAGGTGGACCTCCTGTGTCTCTGTTAGTTTTACAGAGGGCCTCTATCAAGTGGCACAAGGCGCGCACGCACGCACACACACACACACACACACACACACTTTGTGCTGCCACCATGGACTATGCATTTCTATGGAGGTTTCTCAACACGGGTGCTTATCTAAGGTTCTGTGAAACAACAATTCCTCAACCTAGCAGGTGACGCTGAGAACGGATGAGGTCTGCAGAACGGATGAGTAGAAACAGCAGGACAGAAAAAGACGTGTGAATCAGAAAGAGAGAGAACTAGTGAGTGAGAAATAGAGTTCAAGTGAGTGACAGGGTGGGAGATGAGGTACAGGTGAGACTAGAGCACTCTTTTCAAAGCCCAGGTTTCCTTGGTGACAAGTTAAGAATCGTGTAGAAAACTTTATTTACTTGACAGTCAGACAGACTTTTTGCATGATCTGTTGGGCCCGAGACCAAAACCACTACTGTCAATATTTCATTCAAATGCCTCAACTGCACTATTTGCATTTCACACGCACACACACATGCGCGCACACACACACACACACACACACACACACACACACACACACACACACACAGAACCCTAACCTACAGTAAAGGCCAGTTGATGTCACAAGATCCACACATAGAGATTGGCCATTTACTGTGTGTGTGTGTGAGTGAGAGAGAGAGAGAGAGAGAGAGAGAGAGAGAGAGAGAGAGAGAGAGAGAGAGAGAGAGAGAGAGAGAGATAGGGATGACAATAGTGTATAATTGCACTCTCAAGTCCCTCTCAAGAGTGTGCGCGTGTGTGTGTGTGTGTGTGTCTAGACACAAGGACTGGGGCGCAGTAGGGTTAGGGTTAGTCCTGGAAGAGAGGGTAGACCGCATGATCTCCTGTTTGGGCTTGGGAAACCCATGCCTGTGTGTGTGTGTGTGTGTGTGTGTACAACCGTGGGGGTCTGGTGCTGGATGTGTGGCGTGTATCAGGTCAAACCAACCCCCCTACAGCGTAATGGGGGGGGGGTTAAGACAGTAGCTCCCCTAATCTTACCAATCCGCCTGACTTCACTTACACACCCACACGGACCCCTTCCACGGCCATCTGGAGATCGGCACATGTCTAAACTAACGGGTTGTGTGTGTGCACGTGTGTGTGTGTGTGTGTGTGTATATATATATATCTCTATCTATCTATCTAGCTATCTATCTATCTATAATCTATCTCTATATCTATCTATCTCTCTCTCTCTCTCTATATATATATATATATATATATATATTACAGTCCATAGCATCCCAGACTGCCTCCCCTAACCCCAAGAGCAGCTAATCTTTGTCTACATGGCACACAACTGACTACATGGTACTGCAAACTGGGGTCACTGGAAACAACACACAGCTAGCACACACACCCGTTTGTAGGAGGACGCCCGCTGTTCTAATCTCATGAAAAATATGCATGCATAATTTATGAACAAACATACAGACGCTTTTTTGGATCGGTATTACTGAGATAATGAGGTCCATTTCAAAGGTGCAAATGACTTTAACGCCAGAGAGGTTGACACAATGGTGTTAATTTGGTGTGAAGTGAAAAGAATGAGTTTTTCCAGAACATTCACAGGTAAATGTTTGCCCTGGCTGGTGCTTTCTCGTAAACAACTCGAAACGTGCGCCGATCACCGCAGGCTACTTTTCCAGAATCACATGCCCGCAGTCTTTGTCTCGAGTGGAGCAACATTCACAAACACTGCGCCTCATAACAACACACGCAGTCTGCGCTATCGGGCAATGAATCCTGACATTTGTACATCAAACTGTCACAACCTCCAGTCTGAGCTTCTTCAGGCTTTGACAAGCAATAATGATAGCCAATCGCCTTGTTTAATAGTGGTCTGTGTGGAAACTGTAACCACCGCTCCACGCGACAGCTGTACTTGAAACAATGTAGCCGTGCTGAAACAATATTTATCTAGGCTCTAGTTGTCAGGTTGTGGTGTGTGTTACTCTGCGTCCCCCGGTGGCCCGTGTCCGTGTCCAGGAGCAGGGCGCTTCAGACCGGAGACACGATCTGTTCAACCCGGCGTCAAACTCCCAAGTACATTGGGTTCAGCGGGGTAAGAGAAAAGTGTCACTTGAATAACCTCAAAGCTGATATTTTTGCCTAGTCGTTTTGAAGAAAATAAGCGACAAGTTAATTTTGTCTAAAGACGTGTTTTATGTCTAAAGTAATGCAAATGATTTTTGCAAATGATTTTTTTTATCACTCATCAAATTACTAGACGCCACCTCAAATTCTCTGTAATTCAGTTCCACAAACACTTTCGGTTCGTAATTCAAATGAAGATAAGTGCTGAGCGACTCATGAATCATCAACCCGACCACGCTGCGCAGCTGACAAGAACTTCCAGCAAAGTTTCATCAGCAGCCAAGACTATCGTTGCAACACCAGGAAAAAACAATGTCGGTTTAATTCCCCTTTATAACGAGTAGTGTATTGTAGGACAATAAAACACTTAAGAACTGTCACGCTGGATACTGGCAATTGGCTACGTGATAAAAGTGCTCAAATTAACAAAAGTCGATAAATCAATATGTTTTCATTCAAGAGCTGGTTTATCTCACGTGTAGCCTATTCGTTTTAGTTGATCGAAAGGGTATATCTATCTAGGATATACATGTTTTTAGAGGCTGATCTGAAGCAGTCCGGCTCTCCTCTCACCTGCTCGCTCTTCCATGCGCCTCTGCCTCGGCGGCTCGCCCGAACCCCGACTGCGTGATTCAGGTGTCTTCAACCGGCTGGCGTTTCACTTTAGTCCGAGTAGGTTACTGAAGAGTGGTTGAGGTGAGTATGTAGAGCCTACACACAGTTTCCGTACAAAATGCCCCCTTCCTTTCCGCGCTCAAGACGGCTCCACCCAAAACAGTAATTAGGATTAACATGAGCAATTAACTAAACAAACTCCCGTGGCCCGGCTCGCCTGATAACTCAAGGAGCAAAAGTTTTTTTTTTGACAGAAGGGGTTTTTCCGTTTCGTTTGCCATGTGAATGAAATAAGGCTAATTAATTAAAGTCGACACATTCGGGGTCATGCGTGCTGTACCAGATTATATAGGACTACATCCTACAAGAATGAAGCTAATCAATAGTTCTCGACGAGTCTGCTCCGATGTCTGAAATAATCCAACAGATGACTCTAAGGGGAGAATAGATTTCGATCAACGGATGAAACGAAATCAAGGTGGACGAATTCAAAAGCAATTTGATTACACATCCGCTAATTGAAGAGAAGTCAAAGAATAGCTCTTGTCCTATTTTTATTTTATTTAACTGTTTAATATACAATAGTGATGTCCCTTATAGACCTACACGTCAGTGCTTTATTTATTACTAGGCCTAAACTAATTAAGCTCGAAGGTTATCGAATATGCAGCTCAATTATTTAAAGTGGATATTCATATTTCGATATGTAGTCTACGTTATGTCCAATAGGCTATAAATACACAATGTATGCCTTCTTGGCCTATAGACCTACTGTTCTATACTTTCATGATCAATAGATTATATAATCGTATTAATTCAACTTTGACTACCTGGAATCCTCTCAACTGGTCGTTTGTATAAAAACACTTTTCCTGCGAGGATAAAATGTTAACTGATCAGTTTGAATAAATGTAAATGTGTGGTTTCAGGGCACCGGAAGCACAGGCCTACTTGGTCAGGCGAATTCTCTCCTTTCACTGTAATGTTTTAACTGTTAAACGTGGTGGGTGGAGGTTGTGGGTGGGGCCGTAGCAACCCGCCAAACTGTAGATAATTATAAGCATTAAAATTGCATTGATAACCGTAATGATCATTATGCCAGTTGTGTTATGTTAATTTCATTTGTCGGTTCAGAATGTACTATTTTTAACCAGTGCTTTAAAAAAATAAAATTAAATAATTTAATCTAGTATTTCAATAGAGTGATTTCCCCATGTTTGAATTTAGGGCTGGATTGAGATTATCTGCTAAACTCTCTGGGAGTAGAAACTGTCATTGTCTACTGCCTGTCTGTGCCCCCTCCCTCTGCTGTCCTCCAACTGTCCCCACCGCCACCTCCTCTCTCCCTCCATCCCTCCCTCACTCCATCCCTCCATCCTCTGGTAATAGAGGCCATACTCTGTGGGTTCGTCTCAGTGGCACACTTCCGTCGTGCCCAGAAGTCTCAGATCTTTACGCGAAACAGACTGGTTCTTCCTGTAACACACACACACACGCACATACACACACACACACACACACACACACACACACACACACACACACACACTGAACAGGGACTCAGCCCTCCCCTCATCAAAGCAGTGGAAGTGTGTGTGGGACGATGGATTTGATGAGGGGGGGGGACTCGGAAGTCTTTAGTCTGGAGTGGTAGATGTACACACACACACGCACACACACACACACACACACACACACACACACACACACACACACACACACACACACACACACACACACTCATTGAGCTCTAAAACTTTGGGTGCCCTGAAGGAGACCTCTCTCCTTCTCCCTCACACACACGACACACACACACACACACACACACACACACACACACACACACACACGCAGACACACACACACACACGCACACACACACACAGTTGAGGAAAGCCCTTGGCTGGCTCCTGGTGCTGAGTTGTGAACGTGTGTGTGTGTGTGTTCTACATTCTTATCCACAATATTAGTCTTGGCAGATGGCCAGAGAGGCGGAGCCAAGCCCATGGCAGCCACACGCCACACAAACGCTGCGTGTTTCTCTGTGTGTGTATTTCTGTGTGTGTGTGAGTGTGTATTTCTGAATGTGTATTTGTGTGGGTGTGTGTATTTCTCTGTGTATTACTAGACATGTGCCCACCTGTGTCTCGGCGTGTGTGTGTGTGTGTGTGTGTGTGTCTGTGTGCTTTTATATTGTACATCTTACTGTGTTTCAAAGTGTTTGTGTTGGGTCGAGTGTCTGTTGTGTTGTCATTCTATATGAAAAATATATACAATCTTCAGATGCCTAATTTTTGACAGGTGAGCTGTGAGAAGAAGTGTCCCACTTCCAAAGACAGATTATCACACCCAAAATCACAGCTGCATAACAGTGTTTTGTTACCAAATGTATGTCAATGACTGTGCGTAAATGTCTTTCACTTTTATTGTCTTTCTTCTTGTCAATGAAAAACCATGACCTTGAACAGAGATAAAGAGGGTGTGAGCGCTGTGTGTGTGTGAAGTGTAAGAGAAACCTGTTGACACCAACAATGAGGCAAGCCAGGGTGTGTGTGTGTGTGTGTGTGTGTGTGTGTGTGTGAGGAGGGGGAACTGTGACTGCAATAAAGCAATTTCACTTTCCAATCCCAGCAGGTCAGTGGGTTTCTGTTACAACAACTGTCTCTTTTCTTCCCATCTCAGTGTTGTGAAAAGCCATAAACTCAATACTATCAGATTTACACCTGAACCAGTTAACTCAAAGATCAGGTTTCGTCCCTCAGACCTGCTTTAGGCCACACACACACACACACACACACACACACACACACACACACAAAGATCAGAATGAGAGTGATAAACCTTTTCATGGCCGATCTAGGCTACTGTATTTAGGGGCGGGGGTGTGTACTTGGGCAGGGTGAGTTACCTCAGAACAATGCTGGAGAAAAGAGCTGATGTCAAAGCGTTTATTGTTCGTTCTCATCGTGACCCACTGTGATGTGGAGCGTACGTGTTCGCCATGTGGCCGGTGTGTTTAGCACGGACGCTAGCACGGACGCTAGCACGGACCCTAGCATGGACGCTAGCACGGACGCTAGCACAGACGCTAGCACAGACGCTAGCATGGACATTGACCAGTTTGTGTAGTCGAACGAGAGTTTTTTTTTTATATACTCTCGCGTTCTCTGAGCGTTCAACAGAGCAGAAAGTCATTTGCTTCGCATGCTGGCGGCAGATGGATATCGCAACCAAGTGGGGTCTTCTGGGAGGCGGGTTCTGTTTACAGTATGAGCAAAGAACAGAGTTCTGTTCATGTCTGCTTGAAGACATGCAGATGCAAATTAGCTTGAAGCTAGAATCTGGTACAGTGCATTATATGTTGTCATAGTAGTCTATGCGTAATGTATATGTTTTAACTGTACACTGTCCCTTTAAAAATAAAAAATATATAAACAAAATAAAAAAAATAAAATACAAAAAAGATAACAAAATAAAAAAAATAAAAAAATAAGAGACTCACAAAACTCTTTCCGTTGTAGTTTTGTAGAAAGCGTTGGTGACGGTGCGGTAGCGGCCGTGGCTGCGGGCCTCGTCTGACCAGGTCAGGAGGAGTGATGGATGAGACCCAGGATGGCCGGGGCTGCTTAATCAGCAGCGCGCCGGACAATAGGCTTCATTTAACCTCCTAATGACTGGTCACTCAATCTGGCCTCATGCCACACACACATGCACACACACGCACGCATGTGTGCGCGCATCCGCACACATACACACACACACACACACTGCACAAGCACTGGCCACCCCCTGCTGCTTTGCCTATTCAAGCACTTATTGATTTATTGTTTATTAATTAAAAGAAATGACTGGCCGGTGGTATGATGTAATGAAACTGCCATCGTTGGGCAGACTGGGAGAGTGCAGACTGGGAGAGTGTAGACTGGGAGAGTGTAGACTGGGAGAGTGCAGACTGGGAGACTGTAGACTGGGAGAGTGCAGACTGGGAGAGTGCAGACTAGGAGAGTGCAGACTGGGAGAGTGCAGACTGGGAGAGTGCAGACTGGGAGAGTGTAGACTGGGAGAGTGCAGACTGGGAGACTGTAGACTGGGAGAGTTCAGACTGGGAGAGTGTAGACTGGGAGAGTGTAGACTGGGAGAGTGTAGACTGGGAGAGTGTAGACTGGGAGAGTGCAGACTGGGAGAGTGTAGACTGGGAGAGTGTAGACTGGGAGAGTGTAGACTGGGAGAGTGCAGACTGGGAGAGTGCAGACTGGGAGAGTGCAGACTGGGAGAGTGCAGACTGGGAGAGTGTAGACTGGGAGAGTGCAGACTGGGAGAGTGTAGACTGGGAGAGTGCAGACTGGGAGAGTGCAGACTGGGAGAGTGCAGACTGGGAGAGTGCAGACTGGGAGAGTGTAGACTGGGAGAGTGCAGACTGGGAGAGTGTAGACTAGGAGAGTGCAGACTGGGAGAGGGCAGACTGGGAGAGTGCAGACTGGGAGAGTGTAGACTGGGAGAGTGTAGACTGGGAGAGTGCAGACTGGGAGAGTGCAGACTGGGAGAGGGCAGACTGGGAGAGTGCTTTGAGACCCACCCCTCACTGAGTGAGTCAGTCTGACTGACTGCGAACAATAGTTGATTATGATGAGGATGTGTGTGTGTGTGTGTGTGTGTCTTCCCAATCTTCGTCTTTGTGTTGTATCTGTTTAGGGGGGTTAATTTTGTCAGTTGGGCTCTGGGTATGTACTGACACCCCATGGTGACCCACTTTCCTACTAGTCCTTGCCCCCCCCACCCCCACCTCACACACAGACATATTTCTGCTCCACTTGGCAGCCAAACTAATGAGCCACAACTGCACCCATTGGTGATGAGTGTGTATTTTGTGAGTGAGGTGTTACTGGTGCTGCTGTCGCCATCCAAAGAAGGGCTGCAACAGCTCTTTTATCTTCTGCCTGATTCTCCAAGGCCTGGGCCTTGACACTGAATCTAACCAAGACCAAGATATTAATATTATGATATTCCAAAAGAGACCAAGCCTCCAGCACCACAAATATGAATTCATTCTAGATATGATAGTCCAAGGACATACAAAAACTATACCTACCAAAGATAACTTCAACAAAGCAGACTGACCCGGCTCCCTAGAGAAGACAAAAAAAAGATGGAAGCCTAGCTGCACTTTTTAACAACCGTCAACTGTACCAAGGCATCAGAGATACATACTTCTGTCAGATTACAAACACCCACAAAAGATTTTAAGAATGTGACCAGCCTCATAACAAAACACAGCAACGGGCCAACAGCAACAAGGTTTGTGAGCAGTTGTGACAGGAAAAAAACAAGGGAACACAACCACCGAGAAGACTGTCCTTCATCTGTAGTCCTGCACTATCTGGACCGCGCTGATCTCTGTACATAGACACACTGTACACAAACAGAACTGATACCTTTAAATACTTTTGGAAATTTAAAACCACAAAAAACAAGTGTTTTTTCAGTGTTTACAGTTCCCACGTATTTGTATTTAAAATATATTTTTCAAACTGCAATGTCCACATTTTTCTGTTTTTATTTTGAGTTCACTTTGCCTTTGAACACTAGATTATGCTCTTAATAACTTGTTTTAGAAAGGAGATGCACTTGTGAGTTCTGGCAAGTAGTGTTAGGCTTATTATTGTCTTTCTCTCTCTAGTCGCTTCGGATAAAAGTGCCAGCTAAATGACTGTAATGTAAAGTAATGTGAGTTATCTTTACTCTGTTTACACATCTCCATATTCTAGTATATATTTAATTGTGCTTCCATTTTTGTTTTATTTCACACTTGCTTTGCTGATGTAAATGTATGTTTCCCATGCCAATAAAGCCCTTTTGAATTTAATGTGTGTGTGTGTGTGTGTGTGTGTGTGTGTGTGTGTGTGTGTGTGTGTATGTATGTTTGGGGAGGGGGGAGGGGTTGTCAACAGTTTGTCAACAGATTCTCTCACCTCCCAACAGCTCAAGCTGTGCTGGGCATTGTGCAGATGCTAAACGCTTTCATGTTAGTGAAAGTTGTTAATTACTTCTAAGTGAGTGAAATGGACAGTTGAAAGTTGTGTATTGCTAATTGTTTCAGTGCTAATTAACAAATGTGTTGATGTTGAAAGCTGTTGTATATTCACCTCAGTGAGTGGGCGTAGTGCGTGGAGTACACTTGACTGTTTAGAAAGGCTACAGATCTGTTTACATATTATGTAAATATCCATCAGCGATATGCAAAGACCCATAAACAGTCAGCAGTCAGTCAGCTGTTATCGTGGTAGAGATAGCATACCACTTCATCTCATATGATGCCATTATCATGGTGGAGATAGCATCGGACATCATCTCCTTTAGGCTGAACTGGAAAAAGTTTTCAAGCCCTGATGACTAAATTTACATTAGGTAGCAATTACCATGTGCTGAATAATAACACCAGCCCAGCAAAAGGGAGCGTAGTTACAGTACTAGCTAGTGTTAGTCAACATGAGCAGTGATGATGTACTGTAGGCTTACCTAGAATGCTAATGCCACAGCCATATTAGCAGTTAGCATTACTGTTGTCTCACTGATGAGCAATTAGCATTTTCTTCTTCTGGAGAAGAATCAGCCACAATTACTGCTGAAGACCCTCTCTCTCAGACAAGAGAGACATGTCCATAACCCTGTCTCTCAGACTGGACAGTCATGTCCCTTACCCTCTGGTCAGACAAGAGAGACATGTCCATAACCCTGTCTGTCAGACCGGACAGTCATGTCCATAACCCTGTCTCTCAGACAGGACAGTCATGTCCATAACCCTGTCTCTCAGACAGGACAGTCATGTCCCTGACCCTCTGGTCAGACAAGGCAGTCTTGTCCCAACACCAACCCTCTCTCTCAGACAGCTCTCCCACTGAGTTCTTTCAGAGTCTTGGATGTTTCCTCTGAAGTCGTGTCTAGGTCTGGTTCTGACCCCCACGAGTCCCTCTCGAGTCCCCCCCACGCACACACACACACACACACACACACACACACACACACACACACACACACACACACACACACACACACACACACACACACACAGCTGCTTTAAACATGGCTCTAAGCTCTTAGCATGCTGCGGTGGTCTGGAAACCACTTCCTCCCAGCGGCTCCACGCATTCTGCTCATTTACCCTGAGCTGGGAGGAAGCGGGCTGAAGCACTTTCACTGCAGAGAGAGGGGGGGGGGTACGTGACGTGTGTGTGCGTGTGTGTGTGTGGGTGTGGGTGGGTGTGTGTGTGTGGGTGGGTGTTTCAGTTGTCAAAGGAAATAGTTTTACAGTATGTTCATAGATTTGTGTCTGAAACTAATTATAAATCAAATACAACTTCAACTACTGGTTTACGGTGGTAATTGAAGTGGTGCTGGTTTATGGTGGTAATTGGAGTGGTATTGGCTTATGATTGTAATGGAAGCGGCGTTGTGTGAATGTGTTCAGGTTGAATGATGATGATAATTCTGACATGGTGTTTATAGAGGTGTCTAATGACCCCAAAAGCTTTTAGCGTTCTCTATGCCAGGGATCTGACCCACACTGTTGGCAACTTGTCTGCCATCACACACACACACACACACACACACACACACACACACACACACACACACACACACACACACTCTCTCTCTCCCGCCCAACCCCCCACAGACACACACACGTACACACTCGTCACTCTCCAACCCTAATCTCATCAGGCGTCTAGAAGAACACCCCTCTTTTCTGGTTGGTCCTTGCTTTGTAAATATTTAGAGGAAGCGGAAGGGTCCATCGTCCATGCTGTCGCCATAGGAGACGGATAGGCACTATCTGTCAGTGAGTGACCCTGTCCGGAGCGCCGGAACCTTAGGAGCTTCGGATCAATCACACACACACACACACACACACACACACACGGGGCAGGGGAGGGAAGAGGTGGGATGGGGTGTTGATATAGGCCCCCTGACTAACCTGGATGACCCCTGGATGGCCGCAGGCTAACTCTGGACACCTCCACACCTCAACCCCTCACAGGTCACACACGCACCGGGACAGACAGGCAGACTAATGGACACGCACTGGGACAGACAGACAGACAGACAGAGACACACTCATGGACACGCGCTGGGACAGACAGACAGACAGACAGACAGACAGACTCTGTCTCTCTCTCTCTCTCTCTCACACACACACACACACACACACACACACACACACACACACACACACACACACACACACACCATTAGAAACATAACCCCCGCTCTCTCTCTCATTCAGTGTTCCCTCTCTTCCCCCGGCCCCCGTTCACCATGTAAGCCCCTCCCCCTCCGACTCCTCCAGCACCACATCAGAGAGGCAGGAAGTAGAGGGAGACAAGGATCACATGAGGACATACTGAGATCAGAACAACACTGATTGGATAAGATGGCGGACAGGAAGAGAGGAAGGAAGGAGGGGAGGAAGGAGGGGAGGAAGGAAGGAGGGGAGGAAGGAGGGAGAGCAGGGGAGGGAGGGAGGGAGGGAGGGAGGAAGGAAGGAAGGAAGGAAGGAAGGAAGGAAGGAAGGAAGGAAGGAAGGAAGGAAGGAAGGAAGGAAGGAAGGAAGGAGGGAGAGCAGGGGAGGGGGGGAGGAAGGAAGGAAGGAAGGAAGGAAGGAAGGAAGGAAGGAAGGAGGGAGGCAGGATGGAGGGGAGGAAGGAGGGAGAGCAGGGGAGGGAGGGAGGGAGGGAGGGAGGAAGGAAGGGAGGAAGGAAGGAAGGAAGGAGGGGAGAAAGGGATTGAAGGAGGGAGGAAGGAAGGAGGGGAGAAAGGGATTGAAGGAGGGAGGAAGGAATGAGGGGAGGAAGGGAGGGAGAAAGGAAGGAGGGGAGGAAGGGAGGGAGGCTATGAATGAAGAGGAAGTGGAAGGTTGGAAAGAGGGAAAGGAGAGGAGGGATAGCATGAAGGAGAGAAGAGAGAGGAGGAGGGATAGCATGAAGGAGAGTAGAGAGAGGACATCTCCCATGTTTTCACACAGTATCTGACAATACATTTTTACTATGTTATAACTCTTCCTCCTCCTCTCCCTCTATCACACCTCCTCCTCCTCTCCCTCTATCACACCTCCTCCTCCTCTCCCTCTATCACACCTCCTCCTCCTCTCACTCTATCACACCTCCTCCTCCTCTCACTCTATCACACCTCCTCCTCCTCTCACTCTATCACACCTCCTCCTCCTCTCACTCTATCACACCTCCTCCTCCTCTCACTCTATCACAACTCCTCCTCCTCTCACTCTATCACACCTCCTCCTCCTCTCACTCTATCACACCTCCTCCTCTCACTCTATCACACCTCCTTTTCCTCTCACTCTATCACACCTCCTCCTCCTCCTCTCACTCTATCACACCTCCTCCTCCTCTCCCTCTATCACACCTCCTCTCCCTCTATCACACCTCCTCCTCTCCCTCTATCACACCTCCTCCTCTCACTCTATCACACCTCTTCCTCTCACTCTATCACACCTCCTCCTCTCACTCTATCACACCTCCTCCTCCTCTCACTCTATCACACCTCCTCCTCCTCTCCCTCTATCACACCTCCTCTTCCTCTCACTCTATCACACCTCCTCTTCCTCTATCACAACTCCTCCTCCTCTCACTCTATCACACCTCCTCTTCCTCTCACTCTATCACACCTCCTCCTCCTCTCACTCTATCACACCTCCTCCTCCTCTCACTCTATCACACCTCCTCTCACTCTATCACAACTCCTCCTCCTCTCACTCTATCACACCTCCTCCTCCTCTCCCTCTATCACACCTCCTCCTCTCACTCTATCACACCTCTTCCTCTCACTCTATCACACCTCCTCCTCTCACTCTATCACACCTCCTCCTCCTCTCACTCTATCACACCTCCTCCTCCTCTCACTCTATCACACCTCCTCCTCCTCCTCCTCCTCTCACTCTATCACACCTCCTCTTCCTCTCACTCTATCACACCTCCTCTTCCTCTCCCTCTATCACACCTCCTCTTCCTCTCACTCTATCACACCTCCTCCTCCTCTCACTCTATCACACCTCCTCCTCTCACTCTATCACACCTCCTCTTCCTCTCACTCTATCACACCTCCTCCTCCCCTCACTCTATCACACCTCCTCTTCCTCTCACTCTATCACACCTCCTCCTCCTCTCCCTCTATCACACCTCCTCTTCCTCTCACTCTATCACACCTCCTCCTCCTCTCCCTCTATCACACCTCCTTCTCCTCTCACTCTATCACACCTCCTCCTCCTCTCCCTCTATCACACCTCCTCCTCCTCTCACTCTATCACACCTCCTCTTCCTCTCACTCTATCACACCTCCTCTTCCTCTCACTCTATCACACCTCCTCCTCCTCTCACTCTATCACACCTCCTCTTCCTCTCACACTATCACCTCTCCTGGTTAGTTCTGTGGATCCTGGCTAAACCTGTTTCTCTGTGTTGGGAATCTCTCTGTTGTCTTTATGACTGTCAGTACATTCCTGACTGGTGTTCTGTACAGGGTTAACAGAGTGTTAATTATAGCCCTGGGAGGATTGAAAGAGAGAGAAAGAGAGAGAGAGAGAGAGAGAGAGAGAGAGAGAGAGAGAGGAAGGAGGGAGACGGTGTGTGTTTGTGTGATAGATAATAAAAAGAGATCTATCTATCTATCTATCTATCTATCTATCTATCTATCTATCTATCTATCTATCTATCTATCTATCTATCTATCTATCTATCTATCTATCTATCTATCTATCTATCTATCTATCTATCTGACTCTAATCAGTCAGAGCTCAACCTTCTCTCTCGGACAGGAGAATCGCACAAATTTACCAGAATTCATTGCGTGCAATCTATACACCAATGGCGAATTCTGTGCCAAATCCATACGTCGAGACCAGGTTGCAGGCTGTGGTCCAAACACCAAGCATGTGCAAAATGCATGGAGGCGCACGTCCAGCGAGCATTGAGCAATTCCCGTGAGAGCAGTGCCCTCGCGGGGTATTGCAATATGTGGAGCACGCCCACTCAGCGCCTTCCAAGTTATTTCACTACTGGGACCAACCTACTTAATCTGCCTCACCTCTTTGTTCATGTGAATGGTGCTTGTGTCCATGGTGATGCTAGCGGCAAGCTAGCTAGCTAGCTAGCTAGTTAACTATCTAGAACAGCTACTAGCTGGTAGCTAGCTAGCAAGAATGGTAGCTAGCTAGCTAGCCAACTAGTAACAATACTAGTGAGAATGCTATGTAGCTAGTAAGAACTTTATCTGGCTAGTTAGTTAGCTAGCTAGCTAATAAGAACAGACAATCTAAATGCCTACATTTGCAGTCTAAACTTGCACTTGTGTGCCACGTTGGCGCTTGCAAATAACTACCCTTCTTCAGTCACATGTTTCAAGTAAACAACCAACCACAAACTCTGGTTTGGTAGTATGTAGGCCTATTTGGACGTATTATGTATTTTACAATGTAAACTTCTGTGATTTGTACACAGATTTGACAATATTGAGCTGGACAGGAGAGTCATGTCCCTGACGTTGTGGTCAGTCAGAGCTCAATCCTGTCTCTCAGACAGGACAGCCATGTCCATAACCCTCTGGTCAGACAAGAGAGACATGTCCATAACCCTCTGGTCAGACAAGAGAGACATGTCCATAACCCTCTGGTCAGACAAGAGAGACATGTCCATAACCCTCTGGTCAGACAAGAGAGACATGTCCATAACCCTCTGGTCAGACAAGAGAGACATGTCTATAACCCTGTCTCTCAGACAGGACAGTCATGTCCCTGACCCTCTGGTCAGACAAGGGAGTCTTGTCCCAACACTAACCCTATCTCTGAGACAGCTCTCTCTCAGATAGGACAGTCATGTCCCTAACCGTCTCTCTCAGACAGCTCTCTCTCTCTCAGACAGCTCTCTCTCACGCCTGCAGGGCGGCTAGCCCTCACCCTGCACATGTGTCCTGTAAGTAGGAGGAACTTTTGATCATATTTTATTTCTCAAAGAACCATACATGGTGTTTTTGTGAGTAATGTCCAACTGTACAATGGATTCATTCATTCATTTGATCCATTCATGGAGAATGACAGAGGGAGAGGAGAGGGAGAGAGGGAGGGATTTGTCCAGGGCTGGCGTCGCCTGTAAACTCCCCCCCCCCCCCCACACACACCTCTGAGGACGATACTGCCTGACCCTCCCCTCCTTCACACCCACACACACCCACACCCACACACACTGTATTACTCAATCAAACCTGTTGACCACGGGTTATAAATAGCCCTGAATGTATATTTGAATGCTGTTGTGACTTTTCTTCGACATTGTTAATGTCTGTTTGAGCGCACAGTCAAACAAGTGAAAGAGTGATGTCCTGCTGGGACTCTGACATTGTTAGAAGTCAGTGTTGCTGTAATCTGGGTCTGTTGGCTCGGCTGTCAGCGCACAGCCCAAGACAAACAGCTGGGTAGACTCTCTGACTGCCTGTAAATGAGCCTCGTACAGAGACGCCTCTGTGCACAGATACCTTCACCTGCCTGAGTCACAGCTCACACAGACACACCTGACTCACACACACACTCACACACACACACACACGCAAACACACACATGCACACCGTAGCCACAGCCTCCCTGACATCACTCTCTATATCTGCACACCTACAGCCGCAGAAGAACACTATTCAGGCTGGATCTGACCTGGACCTGAAAGAGCCTATAAGCCTAACCTTATGACCTGTCCTCTAACCTAACCATAACCTCCCCCCCCTCACCCTCCCCAAACTCTGGCCCCGCCCTCAGGCTCATCACACAGGAAACCAGACACTGCTACCCTGCAATCATGTATGCATCACCACACGCACACACACACATGCACGCACACACATACACACACACGCAAGGCCACAACAAAGCTCTATAGTCTCTGACCATAATAGGAATGTTGAAAAACGAATCTTTACAAGCTAACCCAGACAGTCAGGTACCTTGTAAATACACGCTAACTCAGGTACATGGTCATACACAGTCTGTGTAAATACACAGTCAGGTACCTTGTAAACCGCCCCTCACACATCACTGGGTAGGGGTAGGGGTATTAATGTCTCACACATGGCTGGGTAGGGGTAGGGTTAGCGTAGGGTAGGGTAGGAGTAGGGTTAGGGTTAGGGGTAGGGTAGGGGTATTTGTGTCTCAGTCAGCAGAGATATGGAAGTTACTAATGCCTCAGTCAGACATGACCAATCAATCATTGATAAAAAACACCAGCGACTAAATTTATGGTCTTTGAGCAAGGCGTAGCTAGATTGTTTGCATACACACAACATACACACACACACACACACACACACACACACACACACACACACACACACACACACACACACACACACACAAACATGTGAGTATGCTATTGAAATAGAAAGTATCAGGGCCAAGGGTTGTTCCCATAATATCCTGATAAACTGTGTCATAAGGTCATGGAGAACCAATCAGTGAACAATGTTTGGGCACCCATGAACATACACACACACACACACACACACACACACACACACACACACACACACACACACACACACACACACACACACACACACACACACATCCAAACCCAGTAAAATTAGGAACCGTCTAATCATACACACTTTATCTCTCCAGCTCTATAACCTTACAACATCCTGTTGAGGAAACCTGGCTACCTCTGACCTCTGACCTTTGACTGGTGAACTGGAATATTGATGAAGCGTTTAGCAGCGGGAGGGTCTAGGTCATACCTGCTGATAACACCACTCAGAGAGAGAGGTCACAGCATGGAGACACACACACACACACATAGTATGATGAGTGAGAGTGAGAGAGAGACAGAGAGAGAGTGGGACAGACACAAACACACTCAAAGATTTACATTCAATCTTGTTCTCCTTTCCACTCAACACATTCAGTCACAGTCACAACCTCTCAAGATAATACCCCCCCCCCCCCCCTCCCCCCCCCCCCCCCCACACACACACACACACACACACAGACACACACGTTTCCTCACCCTTAACCCCCTGCCACAACCCACACACAGTGACCAAAACCTCTTTTCTACAATAACAAGGTGACAGACAGTAAGGCCCCCCACACACACACACGCCCCCCGCCCCCCACACACACACATAGATGGACAGACAGAGACGAGGGCTGATTGGTGGGGGGTTGATTGGTGACAGCAGTGAGTAAAACAGCTGAGAGAACAAATTGATTCTAATTGACGCGTACACACACACACACACGCACGCACACACACACACACACACACACACACACACACACACACACAGGGAACACACAGATAGACTGAGAACACACACAAGCTAAATCAGAAAGGAATTGCTGTAATGTTTGGCACCATTGGGTGTGAACTCACACACACACACACACACACACACACACACACACACACACACACACACACACACACACACACACACACACACTGCAGATATCCCTTTCACTGTGTACCAGTAGCCATGTTATTACTCATCTTTACACTTGGCTGTAGTATTCATTGGAGAGCTGCCAACAACCCTCTGTGTGTGTGTGTGTGTGTGTGTGTGTGTGTGTGTGTGTGCGCGTGTGTGTGTGTTAGAGATTCTAATATACAGCTTCTGTCAGCTAGCTGTATATTAATGTCTTGTTTTGAATGCAGTAGG
>NC_140241.1:4012210-4027210 GCF_949987555.1 Borostomias antarcticus
ACCAATACAACCACCAACACACCCATACAACCACCAGCACACACCAACACACCACCAACACACACCAACACACCACCAACACACACCAACACACCACCAACACACACCAATACAACCACCAACACACCCATACAACCACCAGCACACACCAACACACCACCAACACACACCAACACACCACCAACACACACCAATACAACCACCAACACACCCATACAACCACCAGCACACACCAACACACCACCAACACACACCAACACACCACCAACACACACCAATACAACCAACAACACAGACCAACACACCACCAATGCACACACACACACACACACACACACACACACACACACACACACACACACACACACACACACACACACACACACACACACACGCACACACACACTCCAGATGAATTAGGGTCCAGCTGCCACAAATTTGTCTGGGACAAGGCCTTCTCTGATTAAACTCTCCTACACGCACACAAACACACACAGTTGGGGCCAAAGCAAACACACACACACACACGCAATAATCTTCTGAGGGTTCATCACCTAGATAGCCAAGACCTCCACTCACTTCCAATCCCTCACGTCTGTCTGTGCCAGAAGCACACATATACAGTACCAGTATGTCCGTGTGTGAGTGTATGTGTGTGTGTGTGTGTGTGTACATGCATGAGCGTGTGTGTGAAGGAGAATAAGTGTTTATTGACATGCAATATCTAAAATGGCCTTAGTTAACGCATTCCCATGTGCTTTATGCATAATTCTCATGTACGTGTGTGTGTGTGTGTGTGTGTGTGTGTGTGTGTAGTCCACGCCGTGTCTAAGATGTGTACTGTGTATGGCGTCTGTGTGTTCAGTAGTTTACAAACACACATTGAAACCCCCGGTATATCCAGCTTTTGGTGGGAGCCGTCGGTTGGGATTTATCTGGGTGTATTTCCTTCATGGCTAATTTCCATAAATCAGATGTCAGTTTGTTTGCAGTGAGTGGGACATTAACTAGACCCCAGTCCAAACAAAGAGCACATAAACCTGGGGCCCTGGAGCCCAGACAGAGGAGCCCAGCGTCGGGGCCCGCAGAAAAAAACATTAATCACTTTTAGAGGAAGAGAGCACGAGAGGAGAGGAGGGGAAAGAGGGACAGAGAGAGAGAGAGAGGGAGGGAGGGAGGGAGGGAGGGAGGGAGAGAGAGAGGGAGGGAGAGAGGGGAAGAGGGAGGGAGAGGGAGAGAGGAAGAGGGAGGGAGAGGGAGGGAGAGAGAGAGAGGGGAAGAGGGAGGGAGAGAGAGAGAGAGAAAGAGAGAGAGAGAGAGAGAGAGAGAGAGAGAGAGAGGGAGAGAGACAGCAGGGGTTGTGTGAGGAGATCGGTATACTATATACAAGTTGACCAATTTGGGTCGAAGTTGGAACTGGCATGATAAGTCTGTATCATGCACCTTCAGGGTTCGTGAGTTGGTGTGTGTAAATGGTAAATGGTAAATATGTGTGTGTGTGTGTGTGTGTGTGTGTGTGTGTCCTACAGCCCCTTCACAACAGGACAAAAGTTCACAAGAGTTGGCAGGCGGGCCGTTGTCGTGGCAACTGACCACTTAGACACTCCTTCCTGTTCTGAGCCCCTGGGGGCGGGGCTGGTGTTTTTCCCACAATCCCCTGCTGACTAGCCTCTGCTTCTTTGAAATCTTCCTCTTCACATCATAGTGAAGATTCAGTCAGTTGACCGGACTTCTTCTCCACACCAGGGTCAAAGTTCAGTCAGTTGACCACGGCCTCTCCACACCGGGGTCAAAGTTCAGTCAGTTGACCACTGCCTCTCCACACCGGGGTCAAAGTTCAGTCAGTTGACCACTGCCTCTCCACACCGGGGTCAAAGTTCAGTCAGTTGACCACTGCCTCTCCACACCAGGGTCAAAGTTCAGTCAGTTGACCACTGCCTCTCCACACCGGGGTCAAAGTCCAGTCAGTTGACCACTGCCTCTCCACACCGGGGTCAAAGTTCAGTCAGTTGACCACTGCCTCTCCACACCGGGCTCGGTCAAGCATCAGCCCTCAGCCTTGCGGTTGATCCATGTCCTTGAGATTGGAAGATTTCACAAGGAAACTGATCCGTCAGCGGACATTGTGCGATTCCCAGAAAAGGCACCTGATTTATTGTAATGGAATGTCACCCGTGGAAAACTACTGGTTGATCAGGACTGGAGTGTGTGTGTGTGTGAAGTTGTGTAGCTGTGTTGCAAACAGGAACAGGCTAGAATGAGTAAGCACACGTACAGGACAGGAACTAACCTGATCACAATAAGAGACGCTGTTATCAGGTGTTGACCGGGCCGAGCCACCCATCCTCTGACACACTCTTCATCCTTTCTCTCTCTCTACATCTCCTCTTCCCTCTCTCCCCTCTTTCTTTTGCGCTCTCTCTCACACACACACACACACACACACACACACACACACACACACACACACACACGCGCACACACACACACGGGTCAAACACAGGCAGCTGCGCTACAAATCACTAACAGCCAGATAAGCCCCTCCCCTCCCTGTCCTGGCCAGTGTGAACATATTGACTGATTAACTGATTGACTCCATGACTGATGGGCCAACAAGCTCTTAAGTAGCCATAAGGATGTGTGTGTGTGTGTGTGTGTGTGTGTGTGTGTGTGTGTGTGTGTGTGTAATCTAGGCATTCTATCCACTTGTTTATTTTTGTAAGCTTTTGTATGTTTCGATTCTTGTATATTTTTTTAATCTACTGTAAATTATTAGTATTTAATTTTGTACTTAGTCTTGATTTCACCTCTTGTATATTGATGCTCAACATTATTTGTCCTCGGGGATCAATGAGGTACTACTACAATATGAAGAACAACAACAGTATACATGTGTCCAAGCGTGTGAGCGTGCGTGTGTGTGTGTGTGTGTGTGTGTGTGTGTGTGTGTGTGTGTGTGTGTGAGCGAGCGTGTGTGTGTCTGTGTGTGTTTGTGTGTGTGTCTGGGTGTGTGGGTTGTGTGTGTGAGCATGTGTTTGTGAGCGTGTATGTGTGTGTGTGTGTGTGTGTGTATGGGTGGGTGTGTGAGCGTGTATGTGTGTGTGTGTCTGTGTGTTTGGTGGTGTCAGTAGGGGGGTGTGTGTGGAGAAAGGGAGGGTAGTAATCCCTGGTCCTCCGATTAGTGCCAGACAATCCCCAGTCTGGGGACCAGGGAGACACAGACAGGGACAAGCTGTCCCTCAGCAGGGTGGGAAGGGGGCCTCCTTAAATGTACCACCACTCAGAGACAGAGAAAGAGAGGGAGGGGGGGAGAGAGAGAGAGAAAGAAAGAGGGTGGGAGGGGGGGAGAGAGAGAGTGAACGATCAAGATAAAGAGAGAGGGAGATGGAGAAAGGGTGAGGCAGAGATAGAGAGATAAAGAGATAGAGAAACGGTAGGGAAATGAAACAATGAGAGAGAACAAGAGAAGTAGAACGAGACGTAAACGGGTCAGATAAGGAGAGAAGAGAGAGAGAGAGAGAGAGAGAGAGAGGAGGGGAAGTGGCTCCACTGTAAATTCCAGACAGGTCATAAATGTAGAATAATGGGACAGTGAGGTGTGGTGGCCCGCTAGTGACAAACAGAGCAGGTTTCTGGCTCCACCACAGACCTCTCCTCTACTCTGTAATCTCTGCTGGAAGCAAACATTCCAGAACCCTCCGTGTGATACGGACCGAGGGGCAGATGTGCTCCTATGAAAGGATAACATGGTTCGTGTCTCATGAGTAAACATTCACCTAACATTCGCCAAGGTGCTGCCACTTCTTCAAAGTGTAACACGTGTAAGGGAAGTATGTCAGCTGATCAAGGTCCTTGTTGTTGTTTTTGTTGTTGTTGTTGTCGTTGTTGTTGTTGTTGTTGTTGTTGTGAATAGCCAGACAACTGCTGCCAGGGAAAAAACAGCTCAAGGAGGAGAGTAAAGGGAAACCTTGTTTGCCTGTTACTCATTCACCTACCACCCCCTCCCTCTCTCTCTCTCTCTCTCTCTTTCTCCCTCTCTCTCTCTCTCTCTCTCTCTCTCTACCTCTTTTCTCTCTCTTCCCCTTTCCTCTCTCCTTCCACACTTTTCCAGTGCTCAGTGCATTCCATTGTGTGATCACGACAAACCAGTGCCTGACCTCTCCTACAGACGAGAGACAGAGGTAGACGAGCAGAGATAGAGAGAGACCAGAACAAAGAGAGACAGAGAGAGAGACAGAGAGAGAGAGAGAGGATGTGGAGGTGATACTTACCTGGAGACTGACCCTGTCATTAAAGACTTGACGATCGGGTTGCCGCTGATGATTGTTGCCACTGATGGGCGCCGAGCAACCTGATGGTGTCATCCAAACCACGCCCACTTGGTCATAGCTTTGATCTTATCACTGATGGCCATTTCGTCTGACAGTATCGTTGGTGGCCAGCGAGACAAGCATTAAACCTGCGATATACTGGCTTTTAATTACGCATATGTCTAGAAAAGATGGCTACCTACAAAGGATGGCTACCATGCGTATCCTGCATGCCTTTGTGGTGTTGGCAGTTGGATGTGCAGGTGCTCAGAAATGTACGTGCAGCAAAATACAAGCTGGTCTACGCGTACGCGTTGTTAAATAACAAATATACTGCGGGCTTGAGAACCAGTTTCTACTGTCTTATTTAATGTCTTCTATTAATTTACAGCCTCAGGTGAATCACTCTCAGAATGGCTCTTTGACACTAAGGGACATGTGAATCATCCTGGTTGACTCATGAATCATGTTGTGATGTTCTAATGTGAGGTTCAAGCGACCCTAAAATGTGTGTGTGTGTGTGTGTGTGTGTTCCTGTGTCGCCCATTGCACACGTGTGTTGGAGTCAAGTTCTGTGTGACAAATAAAGACTTCTTCTTCTCTCATTTTAGCAGGGCTACAATGCAGGTCAGGTATTTAGAGACCAAGAACTATAGGGCAAGGTGAAGACACACACACACACACACACACACACACATACACACACACACTGTGACCTCTGCGGTAACCCGTCACCGACCCACCAACAAGCTGACATGCCAGTCACACACACACACACACACACACACACACACACACACACACACACACACACACACACACACACACACACACACACAGCCCTCCAGGCCCAGTTTCATCGAGCTAAATGTGGGTGAGCGGAGGGCCATCGAGGCCAGGAGCAGCTGACCCATCATCCATCACTGCTCTGAGATGGACAGACAGGCTGGCCGAGAGACAGAGGGAGGAGAGAGAGGAGAGGGTTGAGAGAGAGACAGGCCATAGGAAAGAGGGATGAGAGAGAGGAGAGGGAGGAGAGAGGAGAGAGGGATAAGAGAGAGGAGAGGGATGAGAGAGACAGGCCATGAGAGAGAGGAGAGAGAGGAGAGGGATGAGAGAGAGGAGAGGGATGAAAGAGAGACAGGCCATAGGAAAGAGGGATGAGAAAGAGGAGAGAGATGAGAGAGAGGAGAGCGATGAGAGAGAGACAGGCCATAGGAGAGAGGGATGAGAGAGAGGAGAGTGATGAGAGAGAGACAGGCCATAGGAGAGAGGGAAAGAGAAGGGGGGGGGGGGTGACCAGAGAGGTTAGAGGAGAAGTGAGGAGGGTGGGGGGGGGGGGGGGGGTAAGGGGCAAATGCCCGGGGGAGAGAAAGGGGAGGGCGAGAGAAAGAGAGAGAGGGCATATGGTGAGAGGGCAAGGGCCTGAGGGGTGAGGGTTAGGGGGTGAGGAGGTTGGGGACAGGAATGAAGGGAGGAGAGAGAGAGAGAGAGAGAGAGAGAGAGAGAGAGAGAAACCGTTAGGGAGACAGACAGCAGGCTAGGTAGGGGGCCACCCCACCTACTGCTTCTGTTTCAGAGAAGGAATTTAAACAACCTCAACACACACACACACACACACACACACACACACACACACACACACACACACACACACACACACACACACACACACACAGCCCCACCTGTTCAATTTCATGGGGGCAAGATAGTGGACACTCCTACTCTCACCCACATTCTTCTCCATGGCACACACACACACACACACACACACACACACACTGGCCATGTTGGCCTGTGCCTGAAGGTGGTCATAAAGGCGGCATGGTTCAAAGAAGGTCCTGGTCAAAGGATGGTGTCCAGAGGCCTAGCACCACCCTGGGCTATAGCCACATTAGCACCATGGTCTCCATAGGAGCGACATATGTTTTACTGGCTCCTTTAATAAATAAATCCCTCTCAAATCTGGCCCACAAATTCCTCTCTGGGATTTAGGGTGTGTGCGTGTGTGTGTGTGTGTGTGTGTGTGTGTGTGTGTGTGTGTGTGTGTGTGTGTGTGTGGAGGGCTCAGGACCACTCCCTCCGTTATAAGCAGGGTGATTAGTAAAACGGAGTTAATCATCGTCGGGACCCGGGGAGACCCCGCCCACGTCCCAGCAGCCTTTGGGGCTGAAGCAGACGCAGATAATCCAGACCCTCTGTTCGACTGTCTGACAGGAAAGGGTGTCTACTTTAGGATGCTTTTGTGTGTGCGTGTGTTTGTGTGTTTGTTTGTGTGTGTGTGTGTGTGTGTGTGTGTGTGTGTGTGTGTGTGTGTGTGTGTGTGAGGAGAGGGGTCTTAGTGAGGTCAGACTGAGCTCCTAAAACCAAAGAACAAGCTGACGACAGGTTCCACATTATGGTGTGCGTTTAGGACTTTGGGCTGGGTCTGGAAGAATACGTTTAAGATTCTGGGCTGGGTTTGGGAACGTATGTTTAGGACTCGGGGCTTTGGGTTGAACAATCATTCTATGTTCAGGATCTTGATAAATTGAGGATTTGGGTCCACACTGTTTTTAAAATTCAGAAAACATATGTTTGACAGATTCTCTTTCAGCAAGAAAAATTCTATATTATTGTTATGTATTATTGTTATGTATGGCCACTATGCTATTGTTATGTATGGCCACTATATTATTGCTATGTACAGCCACTTACGTTTAGATTATAAAATACACTCAACCTGAAAGAGAATTCTGAACTTTAAAATGAAAAAGTATCATATTTCACACTTTGTGATTCCAGTTCTCTGGTGACACGACTGAGTCATATCTGTTGTGATCAGTTAAAATCCACCATGCTTAAATCCCATCCATTTAATAGAGAGAGAGGGATGGAGAGAGACAGGTAGACAGAGTGAGAGAGAGAGAGACAAAGTGAAAGAGAGAGAGTCAGAGAGAGAGAGAGAGGGATGGAGAGAGACAGGTAGACAGAGTGAGAGAGAGAGAGACAAAGTGAGAGAGAGAGTCAGAGAGAGAGAAAGAGAGAGAGGGATGGAGAGAGAGATAGGTAAACATAGTGAAACAGAGAGAGAGAGGGATGGAGAGAGAGACACACAGGTAGACAAAGTAAGTGAGAGAGATGGATAGAGAGATAGACACACACACACATAGACAGAGAGAGAGAGAGGGAGAGAGAGGGATGGAGAGACAGTGAGACAGACACAGGTAGACAGAGTGAGAGAGAGAGAGAGAGAGAGAGGGGGGGGGGAGAGGAGATGGAAGGGGATACAGGGGAGTGTGTGTTTGGGCCAGCAGTGGGTCTGGATGGGGGCATAATTAAAGCTCTGATGAGGTTCCCTACTGGGGGAGCACACACACACTCACACACACACACACACACACACACACTCACACACACACACACACACACACACACACACACACACACACACACACACACACACACACACACACACACACACACACACACACACACACCTTGAGGCCCTTGGACACTATAGTTCCTGAGTACCCCACCTCTCCATCTCCCTCTCTCTCTCTCTATCTATCTCTCTCTCTCCCTTTCTCTCTCTCTCTCTCCCTCTATCTCTCATCCCCTCTTCCTCTGTATGACCTTCTTCTCTTTCTCTCCTCTCTTTCACTCTCTCTCTCTCTCTCTCTCTCTCTCTCACACACACACACACACACACACACCACACACGCGCGCGCCCGTAGACGGGCAGCTACCTCCAGGCCCTGGAGCCCTGCTGGGTGCTGTAGACACAGCCCCACTGTGCCGGCCGTCCCGCTGAATGGGGGCGCGCTCCGCGGGGGGGCCGTGCTCAGCACCTAGCGTTACCATGACAATGAGCCGTAATGGAGGGCGCCACACCCCAGCCCTCGGCACGCCGCAGATCCCATTAAGATAAGAGCAGGGAGAGGGGTTCATACACACACACACACACACACACACACACACACACACACACACACACACACACACACACACACACAACTAACTTCCGTGCATTAACCCTTCCCTCCTCAGTCACTGTGTTGTTTAGACAGTCCCCCCCCCCCCCCGCTGTGACCCCATCCATCCTTCAACCCCCCCCTCCCCCCCCCCCCCCCCCCACACACACACACACCAAAAAGGTGCGTATGTGTGTGTGTGTGTGTGTGTGTGTATCACACTTCCGTGGAGATTCTTGATGAGGGGTTGTGGGAGTCAGAGGTGGAAGTTCATTCAGGGATGGATGATTCCAGGTGACCTCTCTCTAACTATGACCCCCCCGCTCCCCCCCCCATCCCCCCAGCTTGGCGTCTTCCTGAGTCGGTTGAATCACTCATCGGGTCGAACCACTACCGGACACAAAAGGGCTGTCAAATGTAGACGTACATCAAGCAGAACTTATAGATATGAAGAGACACTCAAACACAAACGCACACCATCAAGGATCGATTCTACACACACACACACACACACACACACACACACACACACACACACACACACCCCCCCCTGTTTGATATCCAGCTATAAACCCCCTCCCTCACACCTGCACACCTCTGCCCTCTGCTAAGTCCAGTAGGAGCTGTCTGTTTGGGATAGGTGGAAATGGGCTAGCTCCTATTTCACTTTTCACTCCCGCTAAACACACACACACACACACACACGGATTTGTATAAGCACACAGGTACAACAAACACACACAGTAACACAGGAGGGTACACACACACACACCCGCCCCTGTTTCATTCATTAGCAGCAAACAATAGGGTGCTAAACACACAATACCTGTCCTCACAGGATTACCCCTCAAACACACACACACAAGTATGAACACACACACACACACACACAAGTACGAACACACACACTCGCGCGCGCACACACACACACACACACACACAAGTACGAACACACATGCGCACACACACACACACACACACACACACACACACACACACACACACACAAACACACACACACACCCTCCTCCATCACCTCTCTACAGGGACTATAGTTGTTCCACTGTGAAGAATCCTGGGAAAGCCAGCAAACTACTGATGTTTATTCATCCATTTCATAAGAAAAAACAATTATGGACACACACACACACACACACACACACACACACACACACACAGATATTGTGTCACTTCAAAGGAATCTTGGGAGCCCCAGGCTGGCATTCACTGAAGGATGGAGGGAGAGAGGAAGAATGCAGGGATGGAGGGAGGGATGGAGGGAGGGATACCTGTGGGGTTAGAGCAGGTGAGCTTTAATTGAGGCTTTCCCTTTCATAGCACTGCAGTCACACACACACACACACACACACACACACGCACACACACACACACACTCACACACACTCACACACACACGCACAAACACACACACATTAATCAACATACAACAGAATAACTGTGACTATGTAAAGCTCTTTCCATTAATTGAAAAACGATGTGTGATTTTCTACATGTTGGTGCATTTGAAGAGAGACCAGCGTTTTCCTCTGGACGTCTCTGTCTTCACCTCCCACTCTCACTGGCCCTCTGATCTTCCAGAGGGGGGAGGGCGCAGGTGATTCCCTGCCCCAGTTCCAGAGGCCCTGTGTGGGGTGCTGACAGGACTGTGGCCCCTTGGGTCTCCTCTGTCCTGTCCTACTCTGGGTCATCAACAACCTAACCTCTAGGGTAAGGGCAAGGTGTGTGTGTGTGTGTGTGTGTGTGTGTCTGTGTGTGTGTGTGTGTGTGTGTGAGTGTGTGTGTGTGTGTGTGTGTGTGTGTGGAGTATTATGGTGCAATGTCTGCAGGCATGTGGTGTGCATGCACTGGCTATGTGCTTGTGTGTGTGTGTGTGTGTGTGTGTGTGTGTGTATGTATGTGTGTGTGTGTGTGTGTGTGTGTGTGTGTGCTTAGCATGTTTGGGTTCATGTGACTATTTTAGCATGTGTTTGTATTTGATGAGGGTCAGCAGCTCAAGAGCGTGAGGGGTCACACACACACACACACACACACACACACACACACACACACACACACACACACACACACACACACACACCTTTCATTGTAGCCCCCCTCCTCTCCTGAAGTCACAACAAAGAGCAGGAGAGGATAAAAGAACCCTTTTACCTGGACCATCTCTCCGTGAAAGAACACCACCTTCTTTTACTGCCAGCCCTCATCCCTCCACCCCCCCTCATCCCTCCACCCCCCCCACCCTCATCCCGAGCCCCTGTCTTCCTCCTCCCCTGATCAGACCATTGTTGGTGGTGGACAAAGGGAAGCAGAGACTGATAAGAGACTGAATGATCTTCTGTTCTCTGTGGCATGAGGGAAAGCAAGGAGGAGGAGAGGAGGAGGAGGAGGAGAGGGGGAGGAGAGGGGGAGGAGAGGAGGAGAGGAGGAGAGGAGGAGAGGAGGAGTGGAAGAGGAGAGGAGGAGGAGAGGAGGAGTGGAAGAGGAGAAGAGGAGGAGAGGAGGAGTGGAGGAGAAGAGGAGGAGGGGAGGAGGAGAGGAGGAGAGGAGGAGGAGAGGAGGAGGAGGAGAGGGGAAGGAGAGGAGGAGGGGAGGAGGAGTGGAGGAGGAGAGGAGGAGAGGGTGAGGAGAGGAGGAGGAGTGGAGGAGGAGGAGAGTAGGGGGAGAGGGGGAGGAGAGGAGGAGAGGAGGAGGAGGAGAGGGGGAGGAGAGGAGGAGGGGAGGAGGAGTGGAGGAGGAGCGGAGGAGAGGGGGAGGAGAGGAGGAGGAGTGGAGGAGGAGAGGAGGAGAGGAGGAGAGGAGGAGGAGAGGAGGAGAGGAGGAGGGGAGGAGAAGGAGTGGAGGAGGAGAGGAGGATGAGAGGAGGAGGAGAGGGGGAGGAGAGTAGGAGGAGTGGAGGAGAGGAGGAGGGGAGGAGGAGAGGAGGAGAGGAGGAGGAGAGGAGGAGAGGAGGAGGAGAGGAGGAGAGGAGGAGGAGGAGAGGAGGAGAGGAGGAGGAGTGGAGGAGGAGAGGAGGAGGAGAGGAGGAGAGAAGCAGAGGAGGAGGAGGAGAGGAGGAGAGAAGCAGAGGAGGAGGAGAGGACATTACAGTCACTCAGCATCAGCAGACACTTTCATCCAAAGCACCTACAATAATTGCATTTAGTGCAGGTAGTCAGTGTGCTACAGTACTGTACTACTAGTGCAGGTAGTCAGTGTGCTACAGTACTGTACTACTAGTGCAGGTAGTCAGTGTGCTACAGTACTGTACTAATAGTGCAGGTAGTCAGTGTGCTACAGTACTGTACTACTAGTGCAGGTAGTCAGTGTGCTACAGTACTGTACTACTAGTGCAGGTAGTCAGTGTGCTACAGTACTGTACTACTAGCGCAGGTAGTCAGTGTGCTACAGTACTGTACTACTAGCGCAGGTGGTCAGTGTGCTACAGTACTGTACTACTAGCGCAGGTAGTCAGTGTGCTACAGTACTGTACTACTAGTGCAGGTAGTCAGTGTGCTACAGTACTGTACTACTAGCGCAGGTAGTCAGTGTGCTACAGTACTGTACTACTAGTGCAGGTAGTCAGTGTGCTACAGTACTGTACTACTAGCGCAGGTAGTCAGTATGCTACAGTACTGTACTACTAGTGCAGGTAGTCAGTGTGCTACAGTACTGTACTACTAGTGCAGGTAGTCAGTGTGCTACAGTACTGTACTACTAGTGCAGGTAGTCAGTGTGCTACAGTACTGTACTACTAGTGCAGGTAGTCAGTGTGCTACAGTACTGTACTACTAGCGCAGGTGGTCAGTGTGCTACAGTACTGTACTACTAGTGCAGGTAGTCAGTGTGCTACAGTACTGTACTACTAGTGCAGGTAGTCAGTGTGCTACAGTACTGTACTACTAGTGCAGGTAGTCAGTGTGCTACAGTACTGTACTACTCACTAGAACTCAGTTCATCTCCCCTCTAAACAAGAGACTAAGAGCAGAATGCAGTGCTACAGCCAAAGGGCAAGAATAAGGAGGAGAGGAGAGGAGGATGTGAAGAGGAGGAGAAGAGAAGGAGGAGGAGGAGGAGGAAGAGGAGGAGGAGGAGGATGAGGAGGAAGAGGAGGAGGAGGAGGAGGAGGAGGAGGAGGAAGGTAGGGATTTCTATAAAGGCCTGTGGGATATGATCCTGAGTGTCTGTGTGTTTTTGACCGGCCCTGGTGGCTGATCTAGAGTCAGTAGTCAAACTCATGATGGTGGTTGATCTAGAAGGAGAGGTCAAGCTGCTCGCTGACCCCAGATCTTCATTGAACAGCCAATTAAAGGTCTTGTTGTAGAAATGTTCCCACAGCAGTTCAGTTGAGTAAAGTTGCCTGATGAAGACCTGAGCGGTTGAAACGTTTGTAGCCAATAAAAGATTACTAGGAGTATTAATCCAGTGTGTGGATCTTTTCAACCTTCAAGACATTCTACATATTGATCCAGCACCTGGCCTGAAACACAGAATTATGGAAGGAAGAGATGTTTATCTCAGTATTTGCCTCTGACCATAGTTTTTACACTACGTATGTAAATCATTGTACACATAATTGCTGAAAAGTCGGCTCTTTTGCATTGAATTTGAATATATTTTCTTTTCAGCAGTTGGAAGAGAGTGATTTATCTGGTGCTGACATTCAACCAAACTGGTTTCGGTGCTGCTGAATTTCTTTTAATCAAATAAACAAATTAAATTAAAAACAACTGACGAGAAAATGAACTGGTGCTGTCATTTCTCCCTTCTGATACACAAGTGGAGACACGCATATCTGGGTGCTTGGCTGACATCTCAGAGTGGCTTGATCACCTCAAGCTCAATCTGGACAAGACTGAGCTGCTGTTCCTCCCCGGGAAGGGCTGCCCGCACCGGGACCTGGCCATCGCCATTGAAGACACAGTGGTGACCCCGACTCGGACTGCGAGGAATCTGGGTGTGCCCAATTGTGGTTCTCTGCACATCCGTCACATGATCCTGCAGATTCATACAATATCAGGAGGATTCGCCTTTCTTCTCTGATGAAACGGCGCAGGTGCTCATCCAGGCCCTGGTCATCTCCCGCCTGGACTACTGCAACTCCCTCCTTGCTGGGGCCCCGGCGTCGGCCATTAAATCCCTAGAAGTTGTCCAGAAAGCTGCTGCTCGCCTGGTGTTCAACTATCCCAAGTTGTCCCACACAACTTCCCTTCTCCGTTGCCTACACTGGCTCCCTGTAGCGGCTCGCATCCAGTTTAAAACCTTGGCGCTAGCCTACAGGGCAATGAAAGGAACCGCCCCCTCCTACCTCCAGGCCATGGTCAAACCCTATACCCCCTACCGACCGCTACGCTCTGCTACCTCGGGGTGATTGGTTGCCCCGTCACTCTGAGGCCCCTGTGGTCGATCGACACGGTCACGGCTTTTCTCTGTCCTGGCCCCGCAGTGGTGGAATGACCTGCCCACTGATGTCAGGACAGCAGAGTCGCTGCCCATCTTCAAGAAGTACTTCAACAATCCTCCCTCTTAAGCACCTATTGTATTCTAGATTGCTATTCTTGCACTTTGCCTTCAGCACTAGATTATGCTCTTAGTCACTTGTTTTAGAAAGGAGATGCACTTGTGAGTTCTGGCAAGTAGTAGTACATTAGCTCTTCCTACGTTAAATGCAATTATTGTTAGTCGTTTGGATAAAAGCGTCTGCAAAATGACTGTAATATAATATAATATAATATAATATAATATAATATAATATAATATAATATAATATAATATAATATAATATAATATAATATAATATAATATAATATAATATAATATAATATAATATAATATAATATGTAATATAATGCAATGTAATGCAATGTAATGTTGCAATGCTCCCATAGACTATAACAATTATTCATTCTTAAAGTTGGAAAAGTGAGCATGAATGTGAATGTATTACCACAAGTACCAGTATGTTTTTTGTGTACTGACCGTGTGTTTTGACAAGACTGCCTGTGTGCATTCATACCTGTAAGTGGGTGTGTGTATGTGTGTGTGTGTGTCTATGTGTGTGTGTGTGTGTGTGTGTGTGTGCGTGCGTCTGTGTGTGTGTGTGTGTGTGTGTGTGTGTGTGCCTGCGTGCGTGTGTGTGTGTGTGTGTGTGTTCGAGCTTGAGTCCGAACAGGAGTAAAAGTTTTTGTTTTGGAAGCGGAGCGACAGTGAACTCCTGGAAACTCTCCCCTGTCCTCTCCTTCAACTCAGGACCACAAAAAAAGACTACGCCACAAAGTCGGCCTGTAAAACAGGAGAGAGAGAGAGAGAGAGAGAGAGAGAGAGGGAGAGAGAGAGAGAGAAAGAGAGAGAGAGAGAGAGAGAGAGAGAGAGAGAGAGAGAGAGAGAGAGAGAGACGGATCGTTCCCTGTCGTGTTTTACGAGTTCACCTCTCTCCTGTTTACATGTAAAAGGCCTTTAATAAGAGGCTTGAGGGAACAGACGAGGAACGGGAACCTTTCATCTCAACCAGTCCTGTCATACGCTGAGGGGGGGGTTGCGTTATTTATGGGTGCACCAGCCAGACTGGGTCCACAACAGGGCCACTCTGCGAGGCAGACAGAGGCGCTGGGACACCAGTCACAGTAATAAGGGTTTGGCAACATGCAGACCCTGCCACTCCTCCAACAGGCTAGATACTGAAGGAGCACAGGTCTTCTAGAAGGTTCCTCGGGAGCTTCTGCTGTTGTTGCTGTCAGTTAAAG
>NC_140241.1:4037210-4042210 GCF_949987555.1 Borostomias antarcticus
TACTTCACACTTCCGCTATTGGCACACGTTTGAACACTGTACTGTACCTACAGTACAAGTAGCTAATAATGTACTATGACATTTTTGTTACTCACTTATTTTTACCCTTGTCATTTTGCACTTTGACTATTTGCTGAACACTGTCGTAGCATTTTGAATACCTCTGTTTTCTCAAAAAGTTTACAGTCTAATTTTTACATTTTATTGTTACTGTTATTTTGCTGTACCATGTGCAGCACTGTAAAGGTATGTGTTCCATGACAACAAGTCCTTTGAATTGAAATGAGAGAGAGACAGAGAGAGACGGAGAGAGAAACAGAGAGAGGGAGAGAGGGAGCGAGAGAGAGGAGCAGAGAAAGGGGAGAGAGAGAGAGGAAGAGAGAGAGGGAGAGAGAGAGAGAATGGGGGGAGAGAGAAGGAGAGAGAGAGGGGAGAGAGAGAGGAGAGAAAGAGAAATAGGGAAGAAAGAGAGAGAGGAAGAGGGGAAAGAGAGATAGAGAGAGAGAGAGAGAGAATGGGGGGAGAGAGAAGGAGAGAGAGAGGGGAGAGAGAGAGGAGAGAAAGAGAAATAGGGAAGAAAGAGAGAGAGGAAGAGGGGAAAGAGAGAGGTAGAGAGAGAGAGAGAGGGAGAGAGAGAGAGAGAGAGAGAGGGAGAGAGATAGAGAGAGAGAGAGAGGGAGAGAGAGAGAGAGGGAGAGAGAGAGAGAGAGAGGGAGAGAGAGAGAGAGAGAGAGAGAGAGAGAGAGGGTCGCTTCTCCCTAAAGCTCCTTTTCCTCCACTCTACACCGGATCACATGAACCGCAACAGATGGGACCTCCCTAACCCCCGACCCACGTCCCACCAACCTGCCACACACACACACACACACACACACACACACACACACACACACACACACACACACACACACACACACACACACACACACACACACACACACACACCGCCCCCTTAACCAAACCCAGCACATGGTCTCCCTTTTCTTTTGGGGGCTTTAGAACCTGGTTGCCAATTAGTCTGTCTGACTGCATCCTGGACTAATCAGCTATTCTGTCCTCTCTCTCTCTCTCACACACACACACACACACACACACACACACACACACACACACACACACACACACACACACACACACACACACACACAAGCATAACTCCTATTGTCCTCCCACATGTGTGTACATTTGCATGCAATATCATGTTGGTGTGTATTTCATACATTCATGACTGAGCTTGTTGGGGCCTGTGTGTGTGTGTGTGTGTGTGCGCGTGTGTGTGTATGTTTTGTTACAGTATGCGTCATGTACCTGTAGAAACACACTAGTACACACTCACAAACACCGTAGTACACGCAAACACAAGTGTACACACTCAGAAGCACAGTGGTACACACTCAGAAACACACAAACACACACTCAGAAACACGCAAATACACACTCAGACAGATGTGGTACACACTCAGAAACACACAAATACACACTCAGAAACACACAAATACACACTCAGACAGACGTTGTACACACTCAGAAACACAAATACACACTCAGAAACACACAAATACACACTCAGAAACACACAAAAACACACTCAGACAGAAGTGGTACACACTCAGACAGACCAGGGAAGTAAGGCTATGGAATAAAAGACCAACACACAGATGACTGTCCTGTCAACATGAAAACCCGTCAGAAATAGCTCTCCATAGCTTTGAAATGAGTGATAAACGCTAACATCTGCATTTTTCTGCTGTTGCCAGACAAAGATATAAATACGTGAAAATTTACGCTGTCTGGGGGGAAATGAAGGAAAATTTGACTTACTACTTCTCTTTTACATATGCTGTGATCATCATACTGTATGGAAGAGGAAATATAGGAGACATACATTTATGTTGGTTTATAAAAGTATTCACGTAAAGTAATAGGTATAAGTTAGTTTATTTATTCTGTTCTACATTTAAGTTGACATTCTAATGGAATTTGTCATGTGTTTGTTATGTATTGTTTATTAATAATAATAATAACAATAATAATAACAACAACAATAATAATAATAATAATAATAATAATAACAACAACACTAATAATAATAATAATAATAATAATAATAATAATAACTTCCTTTGTATAGCACCTTTAATACCAATAAATGCAGTGTGCATGACTGTGTTCCTCTATAGGAGAAGTGTGAGTACATTCTATTTAAGACGAACTATATATGTGGACTCTGTGAAACTTAGAATGGACTCAATTTTTACAGTTTTATGTTCATTTTATTTTGGAAATAATTTCAACAAGAGGTAACAACAACAATAGTGCATCTTTCTTGCCAGACAGCGCACCAGACCAGACAGCGCACCAGACTCCCAATGCAGTGGACAGAGGTGGGGAAGGTTGGAGAGAATGGAGAAACTTCATCTGTTTTCACGACTTCAGGAGGAGATGGAGAGAGAGAGAGATTGAGATATGGTGATTGAGTTGTGACTGCAATTGGGTTGTCCAGAGAATTACATGTATGGCAGCCAAACATGCATTATGACATCTACTGAAGATAGATAGCACACCTCAAAGTGAAAGTGCTCAGTCAGCACGCGTGCCAAATTCATACAGCGACTCCGACTTCCTCTCTCTGGGCCGCTGTCTCAATCTGGACAGACTTTCACACACTTTCACTTCACTTTCCCCCTATGTGCACACGGGTGAGTAGATGTAGGGGTAAGTGAAAGTGTGTGTGTGTGTGTGTGTGTGTATGTGTGTGCGGTGTGTGTGTGTGCGGTGTGTGTGTGTGTGTGTGTGTGTGCGGTGTGTGTGTGTGTGTGTGTGTGTGTGTGTGTGTGTGTGTGTGTGCATGTATGGGTATGTATGGGTAATTACTGTAATGAGTTTATGAGTATATACAATATCTCCATAATCAAACACTGGCATAAAATTAGTTGTCTACTGCTCATTGAAAGACAGGGTCTATTCTGATATAGTGAGAAGCCCAATTTTATTTTCAGCTTTTGACCCATGCAACTCATCCTTTTTTTTAAAGAAAGTGTATGATCTATCTAATAGCCCAGGTTCTTGTTCCATATGAGCACCAACAAGTCAAAAGATACAGTCTTATGTGACTTGGAGAACAACATATATTTGGTATTTTCAATTCAATTCGATTCAATACAAATCTTAACTCCATCAATGATTTCTGTAGGTCAGTAAATGCAGACTGTAGTTTAAGTAAGAGCCTGGTCAGTCGTCGGGAAAGATAGCGTCCTGTAAAAAACATGTCATCAGCATGTGTAGATTACAACCTTCTGCGTCCAAGCCTATGCTGTTTATATAAAGAGTGAACAAAATCTGACCCAAAGACAAATCCTGAGAGACTCCCTTTGTTAAGTTCAAAGAAACAGATTTAACAGAGAGAACACATTGAGATCTATCCGTGGTCTGTTTCAAACCAGCTACAGAACACGCAGTTTGGTCCAAACCAACGGACGACAGACTATGAAGGAGTAATGTGTGATCAATGTGTGTCAAAGACTCACTCAATGTGTGTCAAAGCTGTGCAGCCACCAAAGACGGCTGCACATCATCTCTTTTATCCATACAGTTTATCACCTCGTTTAGAACCAGGGGAGCAGCAGAGATGGTTCTATGACCAGGCCTGACACCAGACAGACATTCTGTACAGTTAGAACACGACTGGTATTTAAAACCATTATTAACTGCTAGTTTATTAGGGATTCTGACACGTTGGGTAGGCAGGAAAGTGTAGTGATGCAGTCCAGCAGTGTGACGATCAGGGCAGCCATAAGGGGGGAAAGTCAGGATGATTCCAAGGGCCCCGCAATGCCAGGGGCCTCCATAAACCACCATAATAATAATAATAATAATAATTATTATTATTATTATTATTGATTATTGTTATTGTTATTATTATTATTTTTGTTGTTGTTGTTATTACCATTATTGTTATTGATAATTGTTATTATTATTATTATTATTATTATTATTATTATTATTATTATCATCATAAGGTCTAGGTATGTGGAGCCCAATATTATATTCTTTTATAGGGCCCAAAATATCTAGCGCCGCCCCTGGTGATGATTATTCCCGTCTGACAGTTCAGCCTCTTTGTGAATACAGGGTGTCTCCCAAACTCTGGGGGCGACCCCTGGACCAGTCGGCCAGGTAGAGATACTGGACACAACAGAACTGTGTGTGTCGGTGGCTCTGCCAGGCGCAGGAACAAAGGGCCCAGAAGATCTGCTCCTGGAGGCGTCTTGACGTCTATCTCCAGGCTAAACACAATCAAATAACTCTAGCAAGGCACCCAAACCTCCCCTGGCATCAATTCTTGAAATGAAAATACAGATTTGCAGATTGCTGGCTTAAATGAATTTGAATTTAAGCGATGGAGGAGCTGGTCTTATTTGGTCGTGGATACAGTTTATTTGAAATAAAAACCCTGCAGAGATAAAATTCTGCTTGGAAACATTATAGTACTAAGTATTCTCTTTATCTGTAATGAGGCCAGAGTTACAGTGAATCTCTCTTAAAAGCAGGCAGTGGAGTTGTCGTATTTCAGGGTATTTACAGTTTTTCATAATTTAGATGTGATCCCTACAGAGGCACTGATAGTGTTCAGCTAAAAATCTGATATTGTACTGATTGCAACAGTACAAGATGATTAGAATGACTGAGAAGTCAGATATTACACTACATTACAGTCATTTACAGTATCTAACGCTTCTATGGGAGATATCTAACGGGGAAGTCAGGCTTAGTAAGTCAGTCAGTTCTTGGAGAGTCGATGTTGTGTGAAGAAAGTCGGAGTGTCAACACATTTTGTGCAACAGTATTGGCACATTGTAAGAGACCACTCCCCATTGCATACACACTTACGCACGCATGCACACACACACTCACACGCACACACACACGCACAAATGCACACGCACATGCACACACACACCCATATGCACACACACACATAGACATAATACACACATGCG
>NC_140241.1:4072210-4192210 GCF_949987555.1 Borostomias antarcticus
CGTCTACCGACGACAAAACCCAGACGTTAGCGGTCAGTATTGTGTGTGTAAGGGTGCATGCTCTGTGTGTGAGGGATGGCCCGTAGATGGCTAATATCAGTAATATTCAGTAATATTCATCATCAAGAGCCATGATTGGTGGAGACAGACGCAGAGAAACAGCCCAGAGAGGTGATTGGTTCCCGGAGAGCATGGGGAGGCAGGACATGTGCTAAATAGGCACCAGTGATTGGTGGAGTGAATGGCTCTGTTATTTTTTTTAATGAATGGAGGTGATGACAGAGAGGTGTGATGACTCTAAGGGGAGAGGAGAGGAGGAGAGGGGAGGGGAGGAGGAGAGGGGAGGGGATGAGGAGACAGGAGGAGACAGGAGGAGAGGGGAGGGGGGGGGCTGCAGGATGAGAGGAGGGGAGGAGAGGGGAGGAGAGGGGGGGAGGCTGCAGGATGAGAGGAGGGGAGGAGAGGAGGGAGGAGGGGAGAGGAAGGGGGTAGGGAGGGGTGTAAAAGAAGCCTTCTGGAGGTCAGGGGGGGACTCTGGGGTCAGGGTTGGTCACCGGGGTCTGTGTGATGACAGAGAGAAAGGGGGAGAGATCCGATATTTGAGAGCTGCACTCTCTACGACCACAGCCCAGCCGTTCCCATATTCCTGCTGCAGAACGGCGTCTGGTGTGTTATGGCTGAAGTGAATTGTGGGTACTGGCCTGATGATGACCTGCTGGCCTGAACTAGAGGGTCAGAGCTCCACACCAGTGGTGATCCAGATGAACTCTGACCCCAGATTCCTAATCCACACCCCATTAGAGTGATGCATGTGTCACCGTACACGCACACGCACGCATACACACACACACACACGCATACACACATGCACATACACGCACGCATACACACACACAAACACACACGCATACACACACACACACCGATGCACCCACACGCCCTCCCCCCCCCAAAAAAAAACACACACGCATATACACATGCACCTACACCCCCCCCCCCAAAAAAAAAAAAAAACATGCATACACACACACACACATGCACCCCCCCCAAATTTTTTTTTAAAATAAAACACACACACACACACATACACACGTTCCAGTATCTGCATGACATCTACCAATGAAAGATATGTCCTCCTTGCAGAGTCTTTCCACAGCCAGTAGACGTGGTTAATATGTCGCGGTGTGCACTGGCTGTTTACAATGGTTCTGTGTGGTGAGAGACTGACAGGTCAGGGGTCCACAAATACCACTTTATTACAGTGTGACGTCTGAAACCCTCTCACCCACGCACCACACACACATATATGTGTTCACTTTCCAAGGAGCAATGCTAAAAACATCGGCACAGGAAATTGAATCCCGTTTATGGTAATCTAGGTCTGGCATTGTAAGTGTGGATGTGTATGTCTACTGACCAGCCTGGTCAAACATGCACCTGCATTTATGTGCTCTGTCTAACTGAGTTAATTGACTTTTACTGCTTGAACTGAGTACCTCAGTATCATATATATACATATACTGTAATACAACAGTGAGAGCAATTGAACCACTAAAATATATACATTTTAGAATTATGTTTGACAACCTAATGAAGATCTTCAGTGTGTTTGAAATGTATGTAATCATCAATAATCTGCAAACAAACTCTCCAGTTGCCATGTAGCCATGAACTACGGACACTTACAGTTTTTACTGAGGTGTATCACATGCTCTAAGAAGGTAAGGACACTGACCCTTTCCCTAGAATCAAGCCTATGTCTCCACCTTGTGGCGGGTGCCAGTATCACACTAGAGTTGACCGAAGGCACTGTTCCATTCAACCGTCGTCATGGCCACAGAAGAA
This sequence comes from Borostomias antarcticus, assembly GCF_949987555.1. NCBI lineage: Eukaryota > Metazoa > Chordata > Actinopteri > Stomiiformes > Stomiidae > Borostomias > Borostomias antarcticus. The sequence continues at coordinate 4,074,056 of NC_140241.1, forward strand.
CACGTAAACTCAAGGATGAGAAAAGAAAAGTTTTAATTAATGCATAGTAAAGAGCTCTTTATTACTACAGAGACCGAAGTGGGTCTCTCTGTTCTGTTCAGATCCCTATTCAGTTCCCTGAATCTGTCCAGTCACTTGTAGAGTTTGGCAACCACTCCTGTTGCTCATTTGGTCTTGTCTAACGTGTCTTCTCCATGGCAATCCAATCCAAACTCAAATGATTGATCGCGACGTGCATCAGGGGCTAGTTTACATGATGGTGGTCTGGATTAACTGGAACAAGTAAAGAGAGATTAGACAGTATTGTCAAAAACATTTTAACTGCTATAATGAAAAATGTTCTTAGTTTTTCAGACTTTTCCACTATCCAAAATTAAGGCACTAATTTGCATGGGCATTTTACACTGAGACATACTTGCATGGGCATTTCAAACTGAGTAGTGCAAAAATATGAAAAAGTACATCAACAATCAACGATGATTTGTGTGATCTTCATTTAAGGTGATGGAATCTACAGTATATGTCGTTAGAACAGGCCACAACAGGTAGCACACATCCATCACTATACCACATGTAATATTATATATATATATATATATATATAATATATAATATATAATATAATAATATAGTAATATAATAATATCATTATATATATATATATATATATTAAATATAGCTCATTATTCACTTGCATTAATTTCTATAAACTGCTGATTTGAATGTTTACTGTATATTTGTATTAACAGTTGTATTGTGATAGGCTATTCCTCCAGGCGTGTCAACTCACCTGGCTGAAAGAGAAGCTAGCAACCTCACAGTTACATGGCAAACGAAGAAGCTGGGACTTGAAGCCATCTAGGAGATACGGTACATCCAACATCAAGACAACCTTATTTTCATTCATTGTCAAGGTCAAGGTCAACTTTATTTATAAAGCACGTTTAAAATCAACCGAAGTTGCACCAAAGTGCTGTACAATATATAAAATAAACTAAAACAAAAAACAGAATAAAGTGCACATAATCACAGAACAATAAAAGGACAGGACACAAAACAGGACAGGGGATGTAGGCTATCAGGCCTCAAAAGCCAGTGAAAACAAGTGCGTTTTAAGCTGAGACTTAAAGAGCCCTAGGTTCTGTGCGTGTCTAATGTGTGGAGGGAGGCTGTTCCAGAGCTTTGGGCCAGCCACCGCAAAAGCTCGGTCACCCTTGGTCTTAAGTCTCGATCTAGGGACTATTAAAAGAGTCTTTTAATTGTAATGTGTGATCATCATGACAATGCATTGCATTTCTGAACTACTTTGTCCAGTCCCTGTCCCTCATGGACAGCTGAAGTGTAATCGCAGTAGGACTATTTCAACAAGATAATTACCCTTTAATATCTTGAGTCTGGTCAGAATGGCCATAAAGTCGTCATATCCGACCCCTCTCCAAGAGCTGAATCGGCCAAAGAGTGTTTTGAGGGTCTCATCATCCAAAATGAAGTCTACAGGACAGAGAATATTCAGGTAATAATCAGGTCATTATCTTGAATACAACTTATTAGAAAGTTGTCACTATCATGCAACTGCTGAAAATCAGATCATGTACAAGTGATGAAAAGTCACAAACTTTTATGCATTAATGTAACATTTCAATTCAAGATAGAAACATACTGTTTTGTGGTGAATGATACTTAGCTTTACTTTACTTACCATGAACAGTAAGGGCATTTTTCATTTGTTGTTCTGAGATGAACCCTGGATTCTTCTGCTCATAGCTCTCTGTGTACTCTCTCGTTGTGGTCGCCACATAATCTTTCAGCTTGGCAAACTCCACCACGTCCAACTTACCCGATTTGTCTTTCTGCAAAAAGCTGATTAAGAATTTAACAATGAGGAATGAGACATCAGACTTCAATCGACCTCACATTCATCTATATGAATCAATCTAGAAACCAATTAAATAAAGAGATATTGATCTTTATTCCTACAGTAAGATAGAGTGGAAGGCTATATGTTGCTAGCTAGCTGGTAGCATTGTAATCCCATGGTATCATGGATTTTTTTTTACCCGACAGCAGTCGAGAACCGCTGATCCAAACACAGGTGACCCAGCATATTCTAGGGTGCTGAGAAATACACCTGCCGAATGTCAGCTTCATACATTGGTCGGTTGTAGAGATAATATGGACACCATAGACAGCATATGTACCTCCTCCTCCAAATGTATCATTATGAAGTAGATGTAATAATAATGCATAGCAATAGCCTTTATAGGGAATGATATGTTAATAATAAGTTGTACTGCCACAAGCACGTACAGAACGGTCACAGAACCCGACAGGCATGCATAGCAATGCACAGAACGGCCACGATGGGAACTGTACTAGAGTACTTTAAAATGAAGAAAGATCCATGTGTCAAGTTCAATAGTCTAGCAGAATATGAAAATGGACTGATGTTCACATCACTATCCTGTAAAGGATACATCCTCCAAAGCCAACAGTACGCGAGCGGTCTGAAGACTTAGTGCTGTAGGCAAGACAGATTGACAATCCCATGAATGCCCCACACATGCACCACAGTCATGTTTACTTGTATGCGCAAAACTACTGTAAAATTATTTTGTAATTTCTAACATTGGTAACCAAGCTCATTCAGTTTGGCGAGGACTTCCTCAGCTGTGAGTTCCTGTTGATGCCAAGAAATACAAAAGTGTTAGATGTAATTCAGTAAATGGTATTTTCAACTGCAGTATGTATGTGTGTAAAGTGGTATGTATGTGTAATAAGAAGGTATCTGTGTTGCGCATGATGATATTGAGCACGCACCTCATGTTTGCTGTCTTCCTGTAGAAGAAAGGAAATAATGTAAAATTTTGTTGATGTATGAACATGTATGAACATAGTATGAAAGTTTGAACCATGTTTGAACCTTGAATTGAGATGGTCAACCACACAGAGTTTTAACAGTGGATCACAAACACCAGGCCTAATGCTCTCTATAATAGACTTCTAACTCAATATATGTCATTTATTTATTTATTTATTTATTTGTCAATCAGTTGTCTGCAAAGCATGTGCTGTATAAATACAGGGACACTCACAATTTCGCAAGATTCCGTTGGGAACAAGTCACACTCCAGAGAACTGGGCCACTTGAAGCCAAACTTCAACATCAGATCACTACAGCCCACTTTGGCTGCCTCGCAGAGAGCTTTGCACGGGGGTCGGAAGCTTCCAGACACACACTTGGGAGCATAGACAGAACACAGGAAGGCCTGGATGTGAGGGGAGCACCCCACCTTCACCAGGGGGAAAAACTGGTGCACCTCCAGGCCGGCGTCCTCCTGCCTGGAGTGTCCCAGCATGTTAGGCATCACCGTTTGTGTGTAGTTTAGGTCTTTGCAGAGAGGGATGGTGATTGGCTCACAGGTTTCTGGGGGAGTTTGTGTAGGGGCAGGCCCATGACCCTGGATTTGGGGATAAAGAGGCCGGTATTATACATTGTGTTGTACGTTCTTCTCAATGTACAACACATGGATATTTGGACATAGTACAACAGAAACATTTATCTAAAGCAACTACAAAAGTGTTGTATTGCATGAGGCCAATAGGCTACCTTCAAAATTGATCCAACAGTACTTCAGTTCACTAGTAGACTATTATGCCTCCTACTGTACCAATCAGAGCATCTTTTTTTCCTCAAATATATATATTTTGTGTAAAGTGGTATGTATGTGTAATAAGAAGGTATCTGTGTTGCGCATGATGATATTGAGCACGCACCTCATGTTTGCTGTCTTCCTGTAGAAGAAAGGAAATAATGTGAAATTGTGTTGATGTATGAACATGTATGAACATAGTATGAAAGTTTGAACCATGTTTGTTAGTGGCTCTAGATTTTGACTGGATTATGTTTTTCAATGGTCATTGAGACACCCAACTGCCATTTTCTCCCAAAGACTTGAATTGAGATGGTCAACCACACAGAGTTTAAACAGTGGATCACAAACACCAGGCCTAATGCTCTGTATAATAGACTTCTAACTCAATATATGTCAATTTGTCAGTTGTCTGCAACGCATGTGCTGTATAAATACAGGGACACTCACATTTTCACAAGATTCCGTTGGGAACAAGTCACACTCCAGAGAACTGGGCCACTTGAAGCCAAACTTCAACATCAGATCACTACAGCCCACTTTGGCTGCCTCGCAGAGAGCTTTGCACGGGGGTCGGAAGCTTCCAGACACACACTTGGGAGCATAGACAGAACACAGGAAGGCCTGGAGGTGAGGGGAGCACCCCACCTTCACCAGGGGGAAAAACTGGTGCACCTCCAGGCCGGCGTCCTCCTGCCTGGAGTGTCCCAGCATGTTAGGCATCACCGTTTGTGTGTAGTTTAGGTCTTTGCAGAGAGGGATGGTGATTGGCTCACAGGTTTCTGGGGGAGTTTGTGTAGGGGCAGGCCCATGACCCTGGATTTGGGGATAAAGAGGCCGGTATTGTACATTGTGTTGTACGTTCTTCTCAATCTACAACACATGGATATTTGGACATAGTACAACAGAAACATTTATCTAAAGCAACTACAAAAGTGTTGTATTGCATGAGGCCAATAGGCTACCTTCAAAATTGATCCAACAGTACTTCAGTTCACTAGTAGACTATAATGCCTCCTACTGTACCAATCATAGCATATTTTTTTCCTCAAATATATATATATATATTTTTTTAACCTAAATGCTGTTGTCCTGATAACTAAATTAGCCATCTCATCTTTGAAAAGCAAATCTGGCTGTTGATCATCTAGATTGTATAAATATAAACTTGATTATTGCTTGTTGGAAGTAGGCAACTATATACAATTCTGCTTTATGAACTGATAAATAGTGAATGCAAATTTTGCACACCTGAACTGTCTGGTAGCCAGGTGTGTAAGAGAGCATGCCCGGTGAAGATCAAATGGCTTAACTGTTGCTACAGTGAAAGCGTTTTAAGTGCAAGCTTAGCCAGTGTGTGGAAACCTTCATGCATTGAACATTGTCAACAATAATGTTATTTCAAAATATTCTGGTGAGCTGTATTTCATGAGCTGTATTTTATAAGCCAACTTCCAAAAAAGCATTCCTTGAGCCTTGTTCACTTCTTATTTACACCAAGCTTCTCACTTACGTCGGCACAGGATACTATTGGATATTGTTCACAAATTATTTTTGGTGGCCAGGCGATTCCTTTCCCCGTCAGGATGGGCTCGCAGACTCTCTTCACTCTCTCACAGAGCATACGACACGGCGGGATGGTGTCCTGCTCCGCAGACACACACTCTGGGGTATACACACTGCAGAGGAATGCCCTTATCTCGGGAGAACAGCCCGTGTCTACAATCCGACCGAGTCGACTGTGGTAGAAACGCCTCATGCCAGTGGGATGCATGGTCATGTTGTAGCCCTCGTCTTGACAGAAGCTCACCCTCACTGGCTCGCAGGAGTCCGCCATCTGCACGAAGAGCAGGCCTAGCGATCCCAAAACTAACAAGGCCCAAGTATCCATGCCGCTGTGCTATGCTATCGTCGGTTTATCTGAAGTTTTCCTTTTTTGTTGTTGTGTTTATCAGTTAGGTTTCCTAGTTTTGAAGTCCTTTGTTCGTGATGTGCTCTCCTGTGCTCTTGAAGGATCTGTAGGCTATTGGAGTGAGTGTGGAGAATGAGTTCAGTGCTTTGTTTTGAAATTCCAAAGGAAATATTTCTGGTCCCACAGGACCTTAGCCTACTTGGAGTCAAGAAGTTTGGAAAAACACATTTCTTGGATCTAGTCATGCATGGAAAACATTTATAACAAACACCAAAGACTATTACTGGGTGGTGGAGGGGAGAACACTGGGAGCAACGCACTAACATAGACAACGAACCAGCAGAAAAAGACAACAAACAAGAGGGCATATATACTCTGGGAGAACAATCAAGGAACAACGTACAGGTGTGCTACAAGACGAGGCAGACGCAGACAATCACCCAGACAAGGACATGGAGGGATTCCAACAAGACACAACACAAGGACAGAGGGAACTAGGACAGAAGGGAAGAGGGAACGAGGCTGGGACTGGGCAGAAAAGGGGAAACTAGAGGGGGGAGCAAGGGGGGACCAGACAACTAAAGGAGGGGACTAGAACTAAGGACTGGGAACTAGAGAAGGGAGTCTAGAAACACAAGGAGGGGACTAAAAGGGAAGACTAAGCTAGAGGGACAGGAGTGACGTGGGACTAGTGAGGGACAGGTGTCTAGAGCTGGAGCTGGGAGGACAAACCAACATAGAAGACAAGACAACGAACACAAGACCAAACACACAAGGAGGCAGAACAAAACCTAGTGACAATGTGATCAATGTGTACAAAAGACTCTGGGGGTAGTAGTGCAAGAGCAGTTACTGGGAGGGGGGGTGCAGGAGGGTCCAGGGGGCACAGGAGCTAAGGGTCAGGGACAGGTGTCCAGACCGGAAACAGGGGCTCAGGGAAAACCGGGGTTCCGGGGAAGGGGTGAGGGTCTGGACTGGGACCAGGGGGTGAGCTGGGGGCATCAAGAGTCCAGGGCCAGGGATGAGCGCCCAGGGGCACTGGAGCTCAGGGTCCAGGGGTAAGGGTCCAGGCCGTGAGCAGGGGGCAAATGGCCAGGACCATAACAAGCCTATTACTAGTCTAACCGATCATCGCAGCACTGCACTTTCAAACGGTCAATGCTCACGAGCGTCTCAGATAGGCGGGGCCCCTATTAATGGGGTATGCTACTAAGGGGGTGTCAACGACAAAACAAACCTTTTTATTTTTATTTTATTTTAACTTTTTATTTTTTGCCACAATCAAGGCACTAAAGACACTAAACAAAACTTTATTCAAAATGTTAACTATTCAATAAAAATGCATGTTCAGTCTTGGGCCCAAGGTGGGCCCGTTAGGATTGTGCTCCTCTGCTGCTCCGCTCCCTCCACTACTGGCGCTGACTTGTAATCGTTCTTCTTTGGCTCCTAAAACAATAACTTCAGTTTTACCTTTGTTTAGTTGAACAAAGTTCTGGCACATCCAATCGACAGTGGCAAACAAGGCATGTTCATTATTATTGTTTTGGGTGATGTCAGAAAAGGACTGCCTTGCATTTCTCGGCTCCAAATTATAAATGTTAACCATCTATATAAATATGAAGTTGATATGCAGGCAGGTGTAGGCTATTGCTCAGGAACTAAGGACGTGCATGTGTCATGTGCGAAGCTGTATGAATCTGAGGTTCTTGGCGGGCGCTGTGCCGGTAAAAAGTAGCAGCAGGACACGCCCCCGTCCATTGCCATGGTCAACCCTAAACCTAGGGGCGCCTTAAAATGCTACCAAGAGCTAACTAGCTAGCTACAGATAGCCTGCCATAGTGTTCTAGCTTAGGCTACAGGAATAAAGAAAGGTCAAAATACCTAGCGAACAGAATGTTTGATATACAGTAGTTAGCGTAGCTTCAGTGAAAGAGCTCTCACGGGTCTGGCGTTGAGACTACTGTAGCTATCGTATAACAGATCATCTTTTGAAAACACACAGTGAACGGACACACACAAGATCGGTTCTCAAGTCACATCACATTTTCAACTGGAACATAACCTACTGTTAAGCTAACAAATTCAGCAGAAAAAAAACAGTTCAATACATTACTGGAGATTGTAAAAAAAATAAAAAATAAAATAAAAAATTACTTTCCTCACAAAAAACAGCACCAATCATGCGATCTTTCACGTCTGCATGTTTATTTCATAACATGTGCATGTTACATCTACCTACATAATTATGTCTTTGTTTTTCCTCACGTTGTGTAACAGCATCAGGTGGCACAGTTCAGTTTGGCCTGGTTAGCTCTATGAATGAGGGCATCACGTCAACAGCACGGAGGGACATAGACTACATAACACAGGGATTATAGCTGTTCATTCAGTACAGTATATACCACATAACACGGATTATAGCCGTTCATTCAGTATATAGGCACACTAGTGGTTCACTTTTGGTTACATCCTTGATTCCTCTGCATTGATTGTGATACGAGTCATGAGAGAACATTTATATAGGAAGTTGGCTGATGGTGGAGTGTGGAGTTTCCATGAGCGACAAACTTCCTAATGTGAAATGATTCAAATGGAATGTGATGAGGTTTTAGTTCATTAGTATCAAAACAATGAGAGAAAAAGATGTATGAGTATAAAATTACACATACGTTGGAGAAAAATTGACACATGCTAAATAGTTATTATGGTAAGAGTGAGAAGACCGTCTCTTTTTCATTCTTCTGTCTTCTTTAAGTGCTCATGGTGCACTGAATGAACTGAGGAGAGAGGAAGAGAGGAGGACTGTTTCAGCTATGCTTGTATCCTACAACATCCTATAACTTACAGTACATACATAGACATTGTTAAAGGGATGTTTCCCTCAAAACAAAAACCTGAAGTAAATGGTAAATGGACTGCACTTATATAAGTCTTTTCCACCTTAGCGGCACTCAAAGCGCTTTACAATGACCTCTCATTCACCCATTCACACGCACATTCACACACCAATGGCGGTAGCTGCCATGCAAGGTGCTAACTTGCTCATTGGGAACAATTTCACCAAGTGATTATTTAGTATAATGAGGTTAGACTGAATAAAGCCCGGACCTTAATTCTGATTGGCTTAGTGATATGAGACACTTACATCATCATACTGGAACGTGGCTGATCCTTGTCCAGCGGTGTCCCTCTTCCGGAACACATCTAGACACCAGGAACAAAGACGCAAACATTAGGGTCATTCAGACAGACTTGTTAAGACGTAGTACTGGCGCCAATCGTACGTTTCGCCGTTGGTCTAAATTGAACAGACACGGATTGGTGTAACAGATTCTCCCCCCTTTCGTTCCGTCTTTTGAGGTAGCCCGACTCCCCTTTTCGTCTGAATGGTACGTTCCGCCAACATGGAAGACTACTGAACAACTGCTGATTGTTCACGCCTCTTTTAAATGCGGAGGCGCGGAATGCTCTCTAAACAAAGAGCTGCCACGGAAATATTACACCTCTATCTAAATGAGCAGAGCGCAGATATTGTGGGTCCATTGCGGGACCTATTTGCAGCAAATTTGCGGAAGCTCTGTCTAAAAATGCCTAATGATACACACTGGACAAACATGCTATAACCATGCACAGATCACATTCCAGACATAAAGTATGTCTTGCAGACTAGCCTTTTGTACAGCAAGGAAAATGTTACTGTTTGTCACTTGATGACAACAGACCAAAAGTGAGCCTACTGTTACCTCGCATGGTGCATTCACCACACATCACACACATTCCTACACCTCAGTAGCTACATGAAATAACGGTACCTGTTGTGCTGTGGCATTGTACAATACATGGTCGAATAAAGCTCTATTGAGTATGCAGCAGTGACTAACTACAACCGTACACAACAGTTTAAGCACACTAACCAGTCAGTGACCTGAGTTTCACACAACAAGCCACATAGTCGTCGAAGGTGATCTTCCCTTGAGTGCTGTAGCGCTTGACGACACCGTTCATGGCTTGTGGGCTCAGTCTGTAGCCTGTAGTCAAACAAACAAACAAACAAACAAATCATCACTATCTCTCTCTCCCATTCAACCAGTCATCATCACATCCTTGACCTTATTTGGTCATACTAATGCTACAATTATCCACATATGGAAGGCATATTGTTCACATGGTGATGACATGTGGCAGGTGTAGTTTACAGAAACACAACAAGAAGAACATGAAGGAAGTCTAAAATACAGGTAAAAGCAGTGACGGTTTGGCTATGATGGGAGCTCAGAGGTTCTCTGATTGAATATCTAATATTCAATAAGTGATCCTTCATGTTCTCGGTCAAACACAAGTCAGTTGTGAGACCCAGAGTAGAGCCAGGTCTGGTACCCAGTATGAGGCACATACCCATGGAGGACACGGCCTGGTGCATCTCCTGGGGGTCCACAGTCCCGCTGCGGTCGCGGTCCATCGATATGAAGTGCTGCTTCCAGCCGTTCAGCACGGCCCACAACTCCTTGAACTCGTTGAAGCCCATAGTGCAGGACATGTCTCTCTGAGAGAGGCACTCTGGTCAAGGAACAAGACTTACAGTAGTACCTCATGTAACTCTATTTCTCTTATAAAAAGAGACATGGGTGCTCTACCTGAGCAACTACATAAAGGTTTCATCACTGAACGGCACCTGCCAGACATAATCCATCCCAAGGCAACGGTAAAACTACTCAGTGAACCGGAGTCCCCTCCCCCTGATGCATGTCGTCAGCATGTAGAGTTGTTGATTGAAATTGGTAACCTTCTTGTTTATCTAGCGGTCAGTAAAATCGACCAAATGTCAAGTGGGCATTATAGGATTCCTCTGGGCCTACAGAACATTGTCTGAGCGGTTTGATAATATCCGCCACCATTCATTCTCTATGCCGGATATCTCGGGTTCTGAGGGGGAGGGGGCAAGGTGACCACTATTCAAACTGGTGGTTGCTCGCACGTACACGCACTGAGCCATGCAATGCATTCATGGGTGGAGGTCTGCGCTCTCCAAGCACCATTTCTAGTTTAAAATGTCTCCACAACAGTTAGTTTCAGCTGGTCTATGCCTCCCTCTGCTGTCTGTATAGTGTTACTGCAGCCATAGGGATATGCATGCAGCGCAATGCTGCATTTGGCAGGGTGTAAAAACAAGCACCAAAAGAGCCATTTAGAAAATAGACAGCCTCCTGAGAGAAGAATTTTAGATTGGGTGTCAGGAATATCGGGTTACAAAAAGTTTCAGAAAAATGAACATGTCATAATCGGGCAATTTGATTATTTTGGGGACTTCATAAATGTTCACCTGTTTTGGTAGTTAATGGAGAATAGTTCTGATAGCCGTTTGTGCACACAACCACTCTCCAAATCTCTTCATTGCTGCGTTCGTTGCGGCTTAGGACTGCTGCTGTTCTGTTGTGGGATATCTCCTGGTGCTGGAGCGTTATTTGTAGGAGGTCTATATTTGGAGTGTGTTTGGATGATGTTTATGTGTATATTTATGTTTAGATGATATCTCTATCTTGTGCTGTTAGATGGTGAGTTAACATGCCGGAATGTTTGGTCATTTAATGTGTCTGAATAATTCCATGAGGGATTGGTCGTGTAAATGACCAGGCACGAAAAATTAATGAATTCATATTCATTCAGTACTAGCAGAGGTTATCTTGGTAGTTAGTAGTACTAGCAGTAATAGTAGTATTTATAGTAGTTTTTATATTATTATATTTATAGCAGCTAGTAGTTATAGTGATACTAGCAGTAGTTGTATTAGTAGTTATTTTAATTGTATTATTAATATTAATATTTTAACCAGATTAAAGCATTGAGATATTAATCTATTTTACAATACTGACCTGTCCAAGATGGCAGCAAGGTTGACATGGTTTGATACAACAAAATAAAAACAAGAACATCACACCAATACAAAGCAATACAAAGGGAAGAGAGCAATGATAAACTACACAGCAAGAGAGAAACATGCTATAATCAAGTCAATATAATTATGCATTTCGGAAATTCTAAGGACCCCTGAAATGTTCTGTTTAAAACTGGATAAAGAAACGTTGGAAAACAGTTTGAGATGAGTCTGTAGGTCATTCCAAGACCAGGGGCCGAAATAAAAAAGACTCCTTTTTCCAGCCTCAGTTCCCACAGAAGACACCTGAGAACGTAACCAAGCACTGGATCTGAGGCTGTAGGAGTCATGAACAGGTACAAACCTAGAACCCATGTACTGCACAGGGGTAACTTCCCTAAAACGGCCTTGTACATTAAAGTATACCAGCGCTGCATACTATGCACAGCAAGTGAAGACTGTCCAACCAGATTGAACAGTGTGTGTGTGTGTGTGTGTGTGATAGTGAGATCTGTAAGCTGAGATATAAATATATCTCAGGGCAGCATGTAAAGTAGGTCATGTTTGGCCAAGGCAGTGGGACAAACAAATCTGTAAATGGTATCACCGTAGTATTAGTAGTACTACCAGTTGTATTTATAGTCATTTATAGTATTTATATTTAGAGTAGTTAGTAGTTATTATTAAGGAAGACCATCCCAGATACTGTGAATCAAGGACTAGTAGTAGTAACACGTCAGCTAAGCCAACTTGACATTTTCTTCAGGAAATGTACAGTACTTCCCAGTTCATTATCTGTAAATGAAAACATAGTCTCTCTAGCTACCCATCATGCACCGTGGTAATTATCAGTTCTCTCAAGGATACATCCAGCATGTTGACCATCAGTCTGCAAGTCTCCAGGTTAAACGCTGTAGAGACAAAGACAAGTAAGTATGACACAAAAGACCAGTTGGGCAGCTGTCCTGCACCTTAGCAGAACCAGGGCGTCAATTTGTGACCACCATCAGTAACAAACTAACCCTAACCCTAATCCTAACCCCCCTGTAACTCTGTTACCTACTGCCCATCTATCAAGACGGAGTATGTTCAACGCACAGGTAATGACTACTACTAAGCATAATTTATGCTTCTTGAAAAGTGTCGCTCAACAAATGTCGCTTGACAAAACATAAATTGGACTTTAGTAATTACTACTACTAAGTAACAGGACAGTTGGTAATTACTACTACTACCAACACGACAGTTTGTAATTACTACTACTACCAACAGGACAGTTAGTGGGAGACAGCAACGCTTACGTTTGTAGCCGCCAGAGAAATTGGCCTGCGTCAGGCAGTTCTGAAGCTCCTCTGCTGATATCTGTCCATCCTACCGTCGTCAACACAGACAGGCGGGTTCATCACTCATGAAAACACACACTGAAGAAATGTAAATGGTCTGCACTTATATAGCGCTTTTATCCAAAGCACTTTACAATGGCCTCTCATCCACACACACACACACACACACACACACACACACACACACACACACACGCACACACACACGGCGGCATGTCATGCAAGGTGCTAGCCTGCTCATTGGGAGCAATTTGTGGTTCAAAGTCTCGCCCAGGGACACTTTGACATGTGGACAGGAGGAGCCGGGTTTCGAACCGCCGACCCTACGATCATTGGACGACCCGATCTACCTCCTGAGCCACAGCCGCCCTGAGTAGAGAAGTCAGTTGGGACGATACATGTGGATGGAAAGTCCCAGCGTTTTTGCCATATGAAGGAAAGTGGCAGTGCTTTCTGTTAATGCTCATGAAGCTACAGTACTGTATGTATATCAGCTGTTAGTGGTGTTTATTACCTGCCCGGCCACATTAGCGAAGTACCCATACAGGGGGTCCTGCTGCTGACCGGGGAAGCCTCCATAGCCGGGGGCTCCTGGGGCCCCTCCATACTGCTACAGCGGGGGGGGGAGAGAGATGGTGAGGGGGGGGGGGGGTAGAGGAGGGAGAGATTTATGGGGTCAATTCTACAGAAAGAAAAGATGTTGGCTACAGCACAGTTTGTAGGATTTGCACCTTCTCTATACGTCATCATAAATTGAAGTCACGAAAAATCTGTAAATACTGCACTAAATCAAAGACCATGTGTACGGAACAGAGAAGCGGGTATACTTATTTGCAGCAGTTGTGGGCTATAGCAAAGAGGTTTCAAGCCTTGGGGATTAGCTACATAGCAGGTGTTATCTAACTTATCTCTGTCTGCTGAAACCAGCTGTAATGGAGGGTTTCACCACGCCTCCATGTTGTTAGGAAAGGAAACGCATTTTTCAGTCAACTCAGTCAGGAAATAGACACTCCCATCTGAAAGACCCCGCACACTTGTCTCGATAAAGACCAATGTATTTCACCTGTAATCCCCCTATTGAAACACAAACGGTGCCATTTCCCCTCGGGGATCAATAAAGTTGATATCTATCTAGTCGTTAACCGTATCCTTTACGAACCAAACGTGCTGCTAGATTGGCTTGCAGTGGGTTAAGCCTGTTTATCTAACGTTACTGAAAACCCATCGTGGCTTATTTTATGGCCTCTTGAATTTAACGTAAAATTAAAATACTGTATGTAATACATTTTGTTGCAGATATCGTTATGGTGCACTTAAATTAAAGGAGGAATCCAGCTTTATCCGTTTTACCGACAGTGTCCAAATCTAGTGTCCAACCCAGAAGCCAACTTCCGGGACATCGAGTCCAATTCTTTGCCCTTGTCTTGCGAACGATTTCACTTGACAAATTAACGAAAATTATTGAATATCGATCAGCAGATAAAGTCATAAGAGTATCCTACCCCTCCTGGATAGCCGCCTTGAGGAGCACCATATCCTGGGAAAGCCATATCTCGGAGTGAAACACAAACGCAGTAATAGCCTCAAACTGGAAGGTGGCCAGATTGCGCTTGATTTCCTGGCATGGCTTGTTACTTTGAAGCCTTCAAAATAAAAGTCCCAGTTATTTCTTCACACTCAAGCCGAATCGGATGAGGACAGCTAATTATCTGATCCCACTTAAGAGACTCTTTTGCTGATTGAAGTGAACAAAATTAACGAAATGAATGCTAATTTTAAGTAAAACTCGTGATTTGATTAAACAAATGATAAAGATGCTGAGTTTATCTTAGCATAGCACGATGCTTATTTCATACAACCATTTTCTGAAGTGGATAATGCATATCACTGCAATGAATTATTCACTAAAATAAGTAGTAGACAGGATCAGTGACCTGACCTACAGCGCATCACAAAGATAAGGGCAGACGGCAGCGCATCATCCACTCATCTGAGAGGCTGATTGGCTGTAGACTGTCATCCCTACAGGACCTGCACGCCTCCAGGACCCTAAAACGGGCCAGAGGTTGCCGACCCCTCCCATCCCACCCCTCCCTGGCCGACCCCTCCCATCACGGTCTCTTTGACCCACTCCCCTCTGGCAGGAGACTGCGGTACATTGGGATCAGGTCCACAAGAAACAACAGCCTCTTTCCCACAGCCATCAGACTCATTAACAAGGCTTGTGTTCCACCATGACCCCCCACTGATTCTATACCCCTTGCACGACTTGCACATGACCTCTGATTGGTTCACATACCTCAACAGACTAACTAGCTAAATAAATAAATAAAATTAATTAATTAGTTAATGAGCCTAAAATGTTATTTTCTTATTTTTCACCAATAAAGAGTGGTTGTACCATGTCAATGATATTTCCATTTGATTCCTGGTGTCAAAAGTATATTTAAAAAGTGGGTTCATTTGTCTTTGTATGTTGTCTGGTTCAGGAGTTATGAAAATCTGTGTTTTTCGCCATTCGCAAGGACATTAATTCAAGATGGCTGCCGAACAAACCCCACGGGACATTCGTTGACCTGGGCAACAAGCAAAATTCTGAACTGGATACCATTAGGGTCATAAAAAACAGATTGCAAAAAAATCTTGCAGGTACTGTACATGGGAACCTATTTCTCATAATAACCTCAATGCTGTCTATGTGATGTTGTAATGACCACACAACAAATAAGAAGTCATTACGTCATTAATCTGGTTGAGACCATCTGTGTGCACTGCCTGTTTGGACAGGAAGTGCTGAATCGTGTGTTCTCTGCTCTGGTGCCCGGGAGACGCAGGCTCATCTCTCACTCATAGTGAGACCGCCGGTCGTCACTTTGGACACAAAACCACAAGGGACTACTAGCTTCAAACAGGATGTATGGACCGAACCTCAACTGGTGGTGGTCTAGCACAGCTACCCACAGATGCCCACATGGCCGCCTGGACACACTGGACACACTGGACACACTGTCCACAGCCAGTCTGAGGCTCTGGGAGGATGAGGAGGACGGTGAGGAAGAGCATGTTGCCTGGGCAGGAGACCATTCCACTGTGTGTCACTACTCTGCAGGTAATTACTACACAGTATGTACTATGGAGGTGTCATTGTGTGTGAAAAGATTTGACAGTTGAAGATATTACAGTTTTGAATTTCAGCGACAAAATAGGTGAGCTGAGTGAAATGGGATGGGCACCATTCCGTTTATACATCATATTTGTTTTAGGTTTGTTTCCTTGACATGTATCTTTGTGTTTATCTGTCTGCGATGAGCGTTTATGCTGATATTCTCACTTTGATACCTACCAATCCCTCTTTGCTTGCCAGCGTGTACAGATGGCTTGTGACCAAGAGCCTTGTCCAAAACACAGCAGGCGTGCTGGCAGGCCCAGCACACATCACAGCCAATCACATGACACAATGACAGACTGCAACATAACAACACCCCCCGACCCCACCCCCTTCTCGCTCCTCCTCTCTCTGTTCCATTCTCCTCTTCAGTATACTCTCCTCTCTTCCCCCTCCCTCTCCTCACCACTTTTCCCATCATCTCCTCTCTCCCATCTTATCTTCCTCAGCTTTAGACTACTCATATCTCCCAGACAGCCCTCCCTCCATCTCTCTCTTCCTCCCCCGATCTAGTAAAGACAGATCTACAGTAGTAAAGACAGAACATCCTTTATTGATCTAGTAAAGACAGATCTGGTAAAGACAACATCCTTTATTTATCTAGTAAAGACAGATCTACTGTAGTAAAGACAGATCTAGTAAAGACAGATCTACAGTAGTAAAGACAGAACATCTTTTATTTATCTAGTAAAGACAGATCTGGTAAAGACAGAACATCCTTTATTTATCTAGTAAAGAAAGAAAATCTTTTTATTGATCAGATTCTGTTTTCTCTCCGCTGTCTCTGTTTTTCTGTTTCTCTCCAGGTTGTCATGACATCATCCCAAATGACATCATCCCAGAAAGCGCTGAGGATCAGAGAAGCTGGGGGTGGGCTGGCGCTGACCCTGCATGTGTGCCCCTCCGCACTCCAGTAGTGAACCCCCAGGGCAGGTTTGACACAGGCCAGGACCCGCCTGGCATATGGATGACTGGTGGCCCCCAGCACCAGCCCTTGACTTCCTTTGATGGAGGAGCCTCGCCCTACCCCATCTTTGACAGTCGGGGCCAGGGAGCAGAGAGCCAGGGCTGTGTGTGTGTTTACGGACAGAGCAGAGCTGGGAGATGGGCCTGCAGCACCAGTCCTGGTTGGCCTGGGTCCTGTCACTGTTATGAATGTAAGTGTTGATCTCTCACTATTGTGGTGAGGCTGCCATGTGGTCTTTTACACTAATCACGTGTTTCAATTTCTCAGTGAGGAAGAGATTCGTTGTTGGAGTGGAGGTGGACATTGTTGAAGAGATAGCCTTTGAGGACACAGAAACACTTGAAATACTGTAAGTAGATTTGAAATCTATAAACTTTAATTATAAAGTGCTTTTCAAAACAAAGTTACAAAGTGCTTTACAATGTCAGGATAAAATGCAATCAGGTAGATAAGTAACAACAATCAATAACAAACAAATTACAAAAGCAATGAAAGAAAAAAATAATAACATAAAGATAACAATAAAAATAGGACAATCGAGAATCAGAAGGAAGGACGAAAAAGATGGAAAGGGTAGACTACAGGAAAGCCTTGGAAAATGGTACGATTTGGATTTAGAGCCTCTTGAAACACATTGAAGAAACTGATACAAACTTGTATTTTTATTTATTTCCAGGCCAGACGGAATGTTCTCAGATGATTTAGTGGAGTTGGTGTCTGATGACCAGCTGTTCCCCACATAACCCTAATTTTAATCACCACAAGCTGACTTGAGTGTAACAGAACATTTGTAGATTGTTTACAAAGGTATAGCTGTTTACTGTCTTACTGAACTGCTTTGTCATCAATGTGTTACAATGTTACCTGATAATTGTCTTATTATACTGTTACATTTTCATTGTCTTTTGTTTCATGAATTGTATATGTTGACAAAAGCCTTCTGTTATCTTGATTTCAATCATTGTAATTAGTTACCCAACATGTTGTTCAGTGTCCCCTGCTAGAATTGACCAGACACCATGTTGAGAAAATAAAGATGTATTGCAAATGTTTCTAAGGACTACGGCTAAATGAACTAAGAAATGTATTTATTATAACTTGTGTGAAGCAAAGCCATTTCTAAAGGCAAGGCTTTTATGATGCCATCAAGTCAATCTTGGTGAATGACGAAAACAACTTCAACTACCAGAATGCACTTCAAACACCGCACTATCCTGTACGTCATCATCCTGCGCCAGATTCAAATTTTGCGCAATGAGTGGGGTTGGGTTTGATTAAACTATGAAAATGAGTGACTCGCAGGTGAAGAGTGAATCACCTGAGACGCAAACACTTCAGGACAGATTGCGCTGTTTGCAAGAGTTGACCGACTTCACCGTGAATTGCAAGAATCAGTTGGACGAATTGTTCGAGACACTGGGATGGAAACAAGACTGCGACCAGGGTTCCGCACAGGTAGCTAGCTCGTTAGCTAACGTTAGCAATTTGCTAGGGCTTATGGTGCGTTCGTTTATAACTGGGAGGTGGCAAATTGCGACTTGCTACTAGGAATGATTAAATAAAACACTGCATGAACTCGCACTTCCTCGTCGCAAATTCGGATATGTTTCTCAGCCCCCAGTTGCTCGAATGCACTAGATATAACTAGGTAACTGTGATATAATGGTATATAGATATAACTAGGTAACTGATATAATGGTATATAGATATAACTAGGTGACTGTGATATAATGGTATATAGATATAACTAGGTAACTGTGATATAAGGGTATATAGATATAACTAGGTGACTGTGATATAATGGTATATAGATATAACTAGGTAACTGTGATATAATGGTATATAGATATAACTAGGTGACTGTGATATAATGGTATATAGATATAACTAGGTAACTGTGATATAATGGTATATAGATATAACTAGGTAACTGTGATATAATGGTATATAGATATAACTAGGTAACTGTGATATAATGGTATATAGATATAACTAGGTGACTGTGATATAATGGTATATAGATATAACTAGGTGACTGTGATATAATGGTATATAGCTCGAATGCACACAGGTCGGAGGTAGGTATTTTGCCACTTGCGACTTGCCACCTCCGACCACAAACGAACACACCATTAATTTGTCCACAACAAACAGCAAACTGCTCATAATCTAGCATCTACATTCAGCATACATTTGTGGATACGCGCTAGACCACAGAAGTGAAAATGTTGATAAGAAACTGGAAAACTGACGTTAGCTACAGTATATTGACGATGATCAAGCTTTGACATAATGACATCATGACATGTGTGATGCATCCATAGGAGCCGATGGAGGTGTGTCCCTACTACCCCAACCACAGAGTGCCCAGCAGGACCATGGAGAGACACAAAGTTGCGTGTCTGCTCAGAAAAATGGGCTATAGTCAAGAGGAGCAGGTAATAGTGTTGTAATTGGGACACAGTACACTACACCACACACACACACACACACACACACACACACACACACACACACACACACACACACACACACACACACACACACACACATCTCCTAGTGACTTTGCAAGCTATCCACTGATCCAACAGGTACCATCTAACCCCCCATGACAAATTGGTGCTCTCAGACCCTAGCTAACTAGCTATGTCTGTCCTCTAGGCGGAGATGGTTGATCCCTCAGTGTACTATGAGAAAGCCAACATCAGCTGCTTCACGATGGGTGAGTGTTATACTGCTAAGCGATCTGAGAAAAAGAAAATGTATGGCTCATCATCTAAAGGTAACCACTGACTGTGATGCACCTGCGGGGAGTTGCGATGGTGGCCGTGTCGATAGTTGAGCTTCGCTCAGCTTGGTGAGATGATGGCCTGTCTTCTTCATGCATCCTCCTCCTGCAGACAGACAGACACAGCAGCAGGTGATTCTCCAGGCCAGAGCGAGCGCGCTACCGCTGAAGACTGACCGACTGTACAGCCAAGGTAACAGCGGCGATGTCTGGAGGTGCCATTGTCCTTAGCCACCAGCATTGTATGCCTTCATATAAGTCTACCTGCCTGCTAGAGTCTTCTGTACGGACTGCCTGCATTATACAGCGGCTCAGTAGATGTTGCCAGTCAGCCAACCTCTGTATCTACATCATACAATTCAGAATATAGGTTATTTGTTTTTGCATAAGCGTCTTTGGGGATGTCACATTGTGTGTGTGGTGTGTGTTCTGTTTCCCGTGACAGGGGTGAGTATTAGAGGGGAGCTGAGCTCTAAACAGTTCTGCTCTGGCTCAGGGTTGCCTGATATGATGCAGTATCCTTTCACGGCATATCCTTTTAAAAAATATGGTGGCATCAAATACACAAACACACACACTTTTCCCTTTACGTGTTGGGGAAAGCCCTCACTGCTTTCTTACCCTTTCGCACTTATGTTATTTGGCCGTTGGAAAGAGTGGCTGGTTTTAATACTTAGTAGTATTTTTGTTATTTGGCCGTTGGAAATAGTGGCTGGTTTTAATACATAGTAGTATTTTTGATTAATGAATAGAATCTATTGTTTACTGTGTGTGTGTGCGTGTGCACATGTGCAGTTGTCTGCAAGTCTGTGTGTGCGTCTGTGATACTGTCTATGCGGTGTGTATGAATGTGTGTAAAGGCTTTGCTACTGTGCTGCAGGTGAATACTCCAAAGACCCTCCGGATGTCCCTCAAAACCACAAGCGTGAAATTTGTGACCTCACTGTGGCCGACCGATTGGCTCTTTACGATCATGTGACAAGGGAGGCCAGACAAGAGAGAGAGCAGGCTGGGGCTTCCAACAACGAGGACCTCTACGTGGATCTGGTGGCCAAACTCAAAAAGGGTAGGGCTGAGTGGCGACCATTTTGAAAAATGTTTGCTATGGTTACCAGGGGACAAATCTGCAATGTCCCTATAGCCAGAAAACCTTCTTAGGGCATGTTCTAACTGTGCCAAATTTCATGCTTTTATCATAAAGTGCACCATTCGCTCAAATATTGCACCTGTCTACCGGGCTAAGTGTGTTCTGTTCTTATATGAAGTCGCTGTGTGCTGTGTGGGCTCTTGGTGTGCAGGTGACGATCAGAACGGACCCAAGTCTCACCTGGAGCTCATGGCTGAGATGAGGGACTACAAGAGGAGACGCCAGTCCTACCGAGCCAAGAACGTCCACATCACCAAGAAGTCCTACACAGAGGTGTGGCTTTTATCTAATAAGAGTAAATATCTATCTATGTGCGAGCACTACACTGTGAGATGTAAATGAAAAATATCCATGCAGTGAGTGTGTTAGCTTGGTTTTGTGTGTGTGTGTGTGTGCGTGTGTGTGTGTGTGATGTCTATATGTTTGTGTGTGTGTGTGTGTGTGTTGTTAATGTAAAATATTTCACGTTACCCCTAGGTGATCCGGGAGGTGATTGACGTCCACTCCAGCGAGCTGGCCAGACAGTGGAAAGACGAGAGGGAGGAGGAGCTTGGAGAGACTAAACGCCCCCACAGGTAACATGACTGCAGGCTTTATCACTAGTGAACCACACAGGTAACATGACTGCAGGCTTTATCACTAGTGAACCACACAGGTAGCATGACTGCAGGCTTTATCACTAGTGAACCACACAGGTAACATGGCTGCAGGCTTTATCACTAGTGAACCACACAGGTAACATGACTGCAGGCTTTATCACTAGTGAACCACACAGGTAACATGACTGCAGGCTTTATCACTAGTGAACCACACAGGTAACATGACTGCAGGCTTTATCACTAGTGAACCACACAGGTAACATGACTGCAGGCTTTATCACTAGTGAACCACACAGGTAGCATGACTGCAGGCTTTATCACTAGTGAACCACACAGGTAGCATGACTGCTAGTTACACACTACAGGTAACTTGTCTGTAGGCTACGTCACTAGTGCATCGTGTTAAACTGAAACCATCTGAATTCTGACGTTTCTGTCTCTCGTCTTCTCACCTGCCAGGAGGGGAACAGAGGACAGACGGTCTCCGTCCGCCGAGTCCCTCCACTCTCACATCAGCGCCCGGGACGGCCACGCCTCTCACCATCGCAAACGCCACCGGAGCCGCGAGCGCAGTAGAGACCGCGCTAGAGAGCCCAGTAGAGACCATGGCAGAGAACCCAGTAGAGACCACGGCAGTGAGCCCAGTAGAGACCGCGGCAGAGAGCCCAGTAGAGACCGCGGCAGAGAGCCCAGTAGAGACCCCGGCCGTGAGCCCAGTAGAGACCGCGGCAGAGAGCCCAGTAGAGACCGCGGCAGAGAGCCCAGTAGAGACCGCGGCAGAGAGCCCAGTAGAGACCGCGGCAGAGAGCCCAGTAGAGACCGCGGCAGAGAGCCCAGTAGAGACCGCGGCAGAGAGCCCAGTAGAGACCGCGCTAGAGAGCCCAGTAGAGACCGCGCTAGAGAGCCCAGTAGAGACCGCGCTAGAGAGCCCAGTAGAGACCGCGCTAGAGAGCCCAGTAGAGACCGCGCTAGAGAGCCCAGTAGAGACCGCGCTAGAGAGCCCAGTAGAGACCGCGGCAGAGAGCCCAGTAGAGACCGCGGCAGAGAGCCCAGTAGAGACCGCGGCAGAGAGCCCAGTAGAGACCCCGGCAGAGAGCCCAGTAGAGACCGCGGCCGAGAGAAGGAGGGGAAGAAGAAGAGAAAGAGGTGGGATCAGAACCTGGCAGCTGTGCTGTAGTTATTATACTGTCCTCATGCTGTAGTTATTCTACTGTCCTCATGCTGTAGTTATTCTACTGTCCTCATGCTGTAGTTATTCTACTGTCCTCATGCTGTAGTTATTCTACTGTCCTGACGCAATTATCTTTTATGTTTGTTATTTCGGGGGCATTCACAGGGATTGAGACAAAGAGTAGAGTCTGCACCCTGGAGCATTTATATGATGGACTGTTCCCAAGATAAACCAATGGGAGCAGTCCATTTAAATGCTCACGTGTGCGGACTCTAATCTTTGTCTCATTTGCTACTCCAGTTTGTCCGGCGCCTGGTCTGCATAGTGGATGTGGAAGCTCTTTTCTTTGCAATTCACAGGGATTCCCGGTCCCCAGATGAGAGACATCACGATAAGAAGAAGAAGAAGAAAAAGAAAAAGAAGGAAGGGAAAGAGAAGGAGAAGGAGGGGAAAAAGGAGGAGAAAAAGGAAGAGGAGAAAACGGAAGAGCAAGAGAAGTGATTCACCTGAAGCTCGGCCCCTTGAAGACTCGCCTACTGCAGCTTTTAAACTCCCGTCCTCCGCTAATCGGGTGGATGCAAAACATTTATTTTAGAAGATTTTAGAACGGGAGGGCATTTGAGATGATAATAAAAGTCATGTTTCCTGAATGAGTTTACTATTGTTTGTTTAGTTCTGTGACCCGCTGTTCATTCGGTTGGATCTGTAACTCATGCTGAAGCTATTCACAGAAGGGATAGAGCTCAACATACAGTGGGAGGTCATATCTTTGTACTGTGTACAGCTGAGATGTTGTTGAGGCTACTTCTACCAGTAGGGGTGTAGGGGGTATGGAGGGATGCCCTAATCATTTCTACCCTTATCTTTGACTGTGAGAAGGAGGGCGGGGCATAGTTTTGGTTTGGGGGGGTGCCCCCACCCTCCATTACTAGTGGAGGTTAGGGGACAGGGGCAGTACAGCTGTGAGAGGACGTGTCCCCCCATTCCGAGTGGAGTTGACCCCCTGGATCCTTCTCTGTCACTGGTAGACTGTATGGAATGTTGGACAGCAGTGTCATAGCTGTCACGCCTCTACCAGGGGTCAGGAGGGCTCTAGGGGTCACGACTGGGGTCAATGAACGTCTGTAAGCTTCTAATGATGTCATTAAATCTGTATTCAGATCATATTGCTGGATCTCATATAGTTTCATTTTATTCAGTGTGGTCTGATTCATATCAATAACACTTGATCAAAGTGTTGCAAATATAGTACTATTATGCACTATTAATAATATTAATGTTAGAACTATTAATATTATCATTAGTACTATTAATATTCATGTTATTTAGTTTGAGGTGCGAGGATGGTTCAATTTGGGTCAATTAAGAGGTGAGGTTTAATTGAAAGTGAATTGACTCAATGGGGCTCCAGTGAGTTCAACTTCACGAATGCTATTGTAAACGTCAGTCTCGAACGTTTCATATATTTAATTGAATCAAACTCATTAAATGGGCGTAATTGAAACGACATTACTATCAGACATGCTGTATCACAGCAAAAATGGAACCTATAATCTCGTCGGCTATAAAAACCACCTACCAACAACACTTTCTACTCTCTCATCCTTCTCTTCTCTCTGGATCCCTCTCTCTCCGTGTTTATTCGGGGCGAGGGGCAGGCTCAGGTATTTCTCACCCTGTCGAGGAGAGAGCAGCAGAGGAGGGAGCAGCCTGGCAGCGCCTGAGAGCCTGAAGGAACCTGTGGAGAGGGAGGGAGAGAAAGAGAGAGAGAGAGAGAGAGAGGGCAGGGGGACCATCGTTGTGAGTGGGGCAGTGAGAATGCTGTGAGAAGCACCGCACAGGGCCGGAGAAACCTGGATCTTTTCATCGTTATTTCAGAGGGTCTGTGACTACCCTGCGCCCGGTCTGGTTGGAGTGGACTGTACAGGATCGAGCGGACAGAACCAGAACGATGGGAGCATCCGGGGTGAAGGTGAAGGTAAGAAGGGGCAGCCCGTAGGGTCTTCATCCCAGGGTCGAGAGGGGGAGACGGGACTGGGGGGCCGGCGATGGAGGGCCCCCTGACCAGGGTGTCAGTGAATGGTCTGTGTAGACTGTTTGAAAAGTAGGCTATACTGTGCGCCTCGTTGTACGGCCTTTAATTTGGGTTCCTTCATTTTTTGTTGACTGGACGTGATGCCGAAGATGAACCGTGCCATTTTTGAGCTGTGTTGCAGTTGTGAGATGGGTTCTCACACATATATGATTTGGTTGGCGGTCTATTTTGATTACTGGCTACAGTGAAGCCTGTGTCCTGCTTGTAGAGGGAGGATTTACAGTATACTTTCTGTTTCTTTGTGGACAAGGGGACATGAAAGGAGTGTCAAGGATGTGACAGTTGAGTTTTATGGCCTTCCAGTACACATTGTAAGACGTACTACATCAGTAACGATTTATTTGGGCTTTTTTGGAGCCTTTATTGTAAATCACCTCAGTGCTGTTCCTGGTGTGTTTTGTGTTACTGCGAGTGCTCCTGGATACTGGCATCTTCATTACTTGATGAGGTCATTCCCACGCTGCACCTCTCTGCCCCAGGGGGCCTGCAGGACGAGTGAGCGCGCTCCTCCCACGCTCCGGGTCAATAATACAAAGGATTCTGGGTAAATGCCCAGAAGCCATGGGATCAGGCTCATTAACAGGTTATTTATATTACGAGTGTACAGGTTCAACATCACGTTTTAACACTCTTTTTTATTTAGAGTGACAGCTACGTAAAGTTGATTGTCCCTCTTGTAGTATTTGGATCCATATGACAGCGTGGAGAGGTTACATAAATATATGTAATTAAATTGAAGACAAGTGAGTTGAATTGCAGGTGAACTAAATTGTTCTTCAGGTAGCCTATACTCTGATGTATTGAAGAAAAGGTGCACAGAGAGAGAGAGAGAGAAAGAGAGAGAGAGAGAGAGAGAGAGAGAGAGAGAGAGTGAGTGAATGAGTGAGTGAGTGAGTGAGTGAGTGAGTGAGTGAGTGAGTGAGAGAGAGAGAGAGAGAGAGTGAGTGAGTGAGTGAGTGAGTGAGTGAGTGAGTGAGTGAGTGAGTGAGTGAGTGAGTGAGTGAGTGAGTGAGTGAGAGAACTCTTGGTGGAGATGAGTAGGGAGGAGTTCACTCTGCAACAGCCACCTAGAAAGTCCCATAGTGAGACAAGCTGAAGGGCCAGTCTTGGGCTAGGCTACAAGGCTACAGCACCACAGAAGTATCTAGAATGTGAGATGAGCCTGAGAACTGCTGCTGCTCTCCTTGTGGTTTCATCCTCACAAAGGGCTTATTGAGCTCTCTCTCTCTCTCTCTCTCTCTCTCTCTCTCTTTCTCTCTCTCTCTCTCTCTCTCTCTATCTCTATCTCTCTCTCTCTCTCTCTCTCTCCTGTCTCCTCACATCTCAGATGAACTCACATCTTCATATGTCACCAAGATGCATGCTGGTCCTGTAGGTGGAGTCTCCTCCCATTGGTTACCTCACTGGCAGCATCCAATAGAATACAGACCCTCCAACTACGCTGGTCAGGATAATGTAACAGGATGTACAAATGTTTTAGGCTTTTCGCTGGAATTGTGAATTTCAAATTTGCAAAAATCTTTTTTGCTCATTACATTACATTGCATTACATTAGTCATTTAGCAGACACTTTTATCCAAAGCGACTTACAATAATTGCATTAAACATAGGAAGTCAGTGTACTACTACTCACCAGAACTCACAAGTGTATCTCCTTTCTAAACAAGTGACTAAGAGCATAATCTAGTGTTAAAGGCAGTGTGCAAGAGTAGCAAACTAAAAGTACAACAGGTGTTTAAGAGGGAGGATCCTGGTAATATTTCTCTTAAGAGGAGAGTTTTGAGCCTGCATTGAAAGATGGGCCTCGACTCTGCTGCCCTGACGTCAGTGGGCAGTTCATCAGTTTCAAAGCACATTAGCCAATGGGAGATGTGTGTTTTCAGCCCTGATGAATGACTAGGCCCAATGATTGAAACTGTTCCAAATGCTGCCAACTCACAGACTACAGTATAGGCCTACTGTTTTCATGTGAAATACATAACCTCTCCTCGGACCCCGGACTTCACCCTGGGCGGACGCAATAATTGAATAAGCCTCAATAGATCTCCCTGAAAAAGCCATTCATTATTAGGTTCACTCTGAAGAACAAAAACCTGTGAAAAACCTCCCCCCCCATTTCTCTCTGTAAAGAGCATTGTGTTGCCTCTGTGTATGAAATGCGCTATACAAATAAAGTTTGATTTGATTTGATTCTAATGCGTGTGGATTACAGGACTCATTCAAGAAATGAAATCAGATCGATTGAAAATCTAGGGCTGTGAAAGCCTTCCTAGGCTGCAGTGTTTCCTGAGGGTCTGTGCTGGAATGCATTTTCTAGAATTTATCTTCAGAGATTGTGTGCAGGGGTCTGAAGTTTGAAGATGTCTGCTGCTTACGTGTGCATGGCCACAAGACATTTCATTGTGGAATGTAGCCTACCTGGTGCAAATATGTCCGAATATCTGTCATTCACAATGCTTCGAGGTAGATGAACTACAGTAAGACAACCTAGTGACCACAACAGGAATTGGAGTCTTCCAAAAATGTGTCATCTTCATAAGATAGGCCTGTATGTTGTGGTTTGCGTCTCTCCACAGGTGTCCGTTGTCGGGCGGTTGCTGGCGCTCCTGCTCTGCGCTCTGTTGTCGAACGCGCAGGACGACTACTCTGGTTACCACTCAGGTCAGGACGGAGAAAACACACCAACACACACGAGGGTCACGCCATTATCACTTTAGACCGGTTCTGATACCCGCTGGAGAAATCAGTCATTGGTTATTTAGTCCATTTAGTCATTTAGTCTATTGTAGGCAGCTGGAACGCTGGGGTTGGGGTTCTAGTCGCAGAAGTATTTCTATTGGCTGGCAGTTTTATGGATCAGTATGTTAAAATTAGCCAAAACGGGACCCCTGCGGATACCTGAGGCAAATAAGAATGCTGTCAGGCCGACGGTGTCTGAGGAAAGTCCAGACAGAGAGACAGGCCGACGGACAGACAGGCTGACAGAAAGTTGCTTATTGTTAAGTAAGATGTAAGATATCTCAGTTTGTGGGATGTCAATGGACCGAAATTCACCTAGATGTAGGCCGACAGTTCTACTTCTACCAAATGTAACCAAAGCCAACGGGTGAGCAATGGACAAGGTACAAATCGGAAGTAAACTGTTGAAATCCAGGCAACAGTAGATCACCATTTGTTAGTAGTCAAATTGGCTTACTGTATAACTGTATTACTGTATAACTTATTGTATAACTGCCCAGCTGATCCACAATCATGTCTCCCTCTTGTCTCAGGTGAACACACTTATGAAGGCTCTTTGGTTGATGGCTATGGCCCTTCTGGTTACCCTCACCCAGGTAATTCATAAAATGCCAACTCAGCTGATTAAAAATGGATTGTTTCCAGTCTTCATTTTGCAAATAAACTGATTTATCACGAGTTAATACAGCCTACACACATTCCCTTCCCCTCCAACCTCCTCCCTAACCCTCCCCCTAGCGGTGGACTACCCCCCTGAGCCCACCCACACCTACGAGGAGCAGGAACCAGAGCCCACTGTGGTGACCATGATCACAGATGAGTCCTACCCCTACGCCACCACCACCGAGTCCTACTACGCCAAGGAGGTCAAGCAGGTGCTTGTCATGCGCCACACATCGCCATCCATGGGCTCAGTTTTGTTCATTGTGTTGTTTTGTTGTGATATGATACAGTATACTGTAGTACAGTCATGCTGGTAAGCCATACAATAGACATAGTCATACTAGTCGTGTTTCGTATGTGAGCATGTTAGAGATGGAAGCACCCTGGAGTGAAGCCATGTGTTCTGATGTTCTCTCAGTGTCATGTGATGATGTGATGTCGTGTTGTGTGATGTGATGTGATGTGATGTCGTGTTGTGTGATGTGGTGCTGCAGGTGCCTTTCGAATTCCCCTCAGGAGACGATGTGATCCTGGGCCAGGAGGGGCCCACAGAATGCGCCAACTGTGAGGCCGGGGAGCCGGGCTTCGCCGGGTTCGCAGGGCCCAAGGTCGGTACCTCTGCACCTGCCAACCTAGAATGTCAATGTAATGTACTGGGATGACAACCATCTGTGCTTATTGAAACTGATTTGGGAGTTGGGAGTAGGGAGTGGCTGTCTGTCTGTTATTCAGTCACTCACGTTTTTGACTTCTTCTTCTTTTGTTTCCAATATTGTCGTATCTATCTGACCCTCCTCTCTGTCTGTGTGTCTGTGTGTCTGTGTGTCTGTCTTCTGTCTGTCTGTCTGTCTGTCTGTCTGTCTGTCTGTCTGTCTGTCTGTCTGTCTGTCTGTCTGTGTCTGTCTGTCTGTCTGTCTGTCCCATCCAGGGTTCCAGAGGACTCCAGGGCAAACTGGGTTTCCCAGGGGCCCAAGGAAGGGAGGTGAGTGTGTGACTCGGTGCATAGTGAATATACGTGAATTAATGTAATATAATAACAATAGTAATATAATAACATTGTAATAATAATATAATGAATGTAATCAGTCAATAAATGGACTTCATATATTCTGTTGTATACCCAGATAGCAAGCGGATCTGGGCCATATATGGGCCGGAACTAAGCCACAAGTGCCAGATCTGGCCTGTATATGGCCCAGATCCGCTTGCTATCTGGGTATAGATCATTCTGTTCTGGGTAAGATGCTGCTCAGTATCGGTCAAACAAAGTGACCTAAAACGTGCAGAAGGCTCAACATGCAAGTCATTATTCACCTGCATGCAACTGTCCTCTTTGAGACTTCAGTCTGGGGTCATTACCTACTGAACTGAACTGTTTACATTGAGCTGGCCAGGTTCCCGCTAAGACATTCTAGAATGTGCAGAATGTGAAATATGTGCAGTCAGTCAGTCAGTCAGTCAGTTAGTCAGTCAGTCAGTCAGTCAGTCAGTCAGTCAGTCAGTCAGCCAGTCAGTCATCGGTCAGTCAGTCAGTCAGCCAGTCAGTCATCGGTCAGTCAGTCAGTCAGTCAGCCAGTCAGTCATCGGTCAGTCAGTCAGTCAGTCATCGGTCAGTCGGTCAGTCAGTCAGTCAGTCAGTCAGTCAGTCAGCCAGTCAGTCAGTCATCGGTCAGTCAGTCAGTCAGTCAGTCAGCCAGTCAGTCATCGGTCAGTCAGTCAGTCAGTCATCGGTCAGTCGGTCAGTCAGTCAGTCAGTCAGTCAGTCAGCCAGCCAGTCAGTCATCGGTCAGTCAGTCAGTCAGTCATCGGTCAGTCGGTCAGTCAGTCAGTCAGTCAGTCAGCCAGCCAGTCAGTCATCGGTCAGTCAGTCAGTCAGTCAGCCAGTCAGTCATCGGTCAGTCAGTCAGTCAGCCAGTCAGTCAGTCAGTCAGTCAGTCAGTCAGTCAGTCAGTCAGTCAGTCAGTCATCGGTCAGTCGGTCAGTCAGTCAGTCAGCCAGTCAGTCAGTCAGTCAGTCAGTCAGTCAGTCAGTCAGTCAGTCAGCCTTTCAGTCAGTCAGTCAGTCAGTCAGTCAGTCAGTCAGTCAGCCAGTCAGTCATCGGTCAGCCAGTCAGTCAGTCAGTCAGTCATCGGTCAGTCAGTCAGCCAGTCAGTCATCGGTCAGCCAGTCAGTCAGTCAGTCAGTCAGTCAGTCAGTCATCGGTCAGTCAGTCAGCCAGTCAGTCAGTCATCGGTCAGTCAGTCAGTCAGTCAGTCAGTCAGTCAGTCAGTCAGTCAGTCAGTCAGTCAGTCAGTCAGTCAGTGTGCTTGTTGAGTCATCATTCTGTTCTCCTAAGCTCTTTGCTTGGGGGTTCAGTCAAGGCTCTCTTATCACACATGGAGGAGCGCCCTGCTGAACTGTTGTGTCTGTGCTCTCTGCTCAGGGCTACAAAGGATTTAAAGGGGTTCGAGGAAGAGGAGGAGACACTGGGCCTGTGGTGAGGAACTGGTGTTGTAAAGACAATCACACCTAAAGTGTCCCTTAATGATACTGCTAACTGCTACTTTATATAGAGACCTATATATATATATATTTATATATATATATATATATATATATATATATATATATATATATATATATATATATATATACTGAATATTTTGTTTTATTTTTTCAGGGACAATACATCTAGCTGGTCATGACATCACAACACCTATAACTGTGACAGAAACAATGGCAGTTGATACACCTAATGTTTGACCTTTGACCCATCACTAGGGTGACTCCGGCCTTGATGGAGAGGAAGGAGCCTCTGGTTTCTCTGGAGCTATGGTGAGTACAGGAGCTGAGGAAATATGTCTCTAATTTCTTTTTTGCATCATACTTGTACTTGATGTAAAGAATGAGCTGAATTATTGTAGGCGTATGTGAAGAGTGTATTTTATTCTGCAAGCTACCAGCTTGTTGATGGAGCGTCGTCCTTACAGGTCACGACCACTAGATGGCGACCAGTACCAATTCAATAAAAATGAAATAAGAGTCAGCTCTAACACGCCCAGACATTCTCTTTCCTTCTCCTTCTCTCTCTCCCTCTCTCCGCCCCCCCTCCCCCTCTCCCTCTCTCTCTCTCTCTTAGGTCTCTATCTGTCTCTCAAGGCTGTTGTTTGACCGTGTCATTGTATTATCTGAGCTCACCTCCTGTGACCCCTTCTTTTCAACAGGGTGTACCTGGGCTGCCAGGCGATCCAGGTGAGGTGGGAGGCCTCGGAGCGAAGGTAAAGACCAATCAGACATCCCACGACCCGTATCTCACACACACACACACACACACACACACACACACACACACACACACACCCGCGACCCCCCCTCCATAACACCCAGAAGAGTGTGTCTGCTTTCAATTCCATGTCAGGCGTACACTCATCCGAGACGCTGCAGAAGTGAAAGCACTGTTACCCCACTTCAGAGAAGGTCGTTTAGATGACCACTATGAGCTCATTAACAGAAGATGTTTGTCCTAACTGTGTGTCCTCTGGTCTGCAGGGGGACATCGGAATGGAGGGACCACGTGGAGGAGTAGGTGCTGTAGGGGACACTGTGAGTATGACCACATCTACGTGACAAAAGATCCTCTTGGGGCTGGACTGTCCCACTCCTGAGGTCACTGGCTCATAGCCATGTTGTATCAGGCACTGCTCACATGTTTGGTTCTGCTCATCTTAGGGCCCAGAGGGCGGGGCCGGCCGCCGGGGCACCTCTGGAACTAAAGGTATCAAGGTAAACATGGTTGCAGCCCGACACACACCGACCACTCCACGCGTCTCGCAGAAAACTAGAAGCTTCTTTTTTACACACAGCATTTGAATGTGAATGAAAGTGTGCGCAGCCCCTTTCTTCTCAACCAATCAACCTCTGTCATTTCTACAGGGGTCACGTGGAGCGCAAGGGAAGCTGGGGCCCGACGGTCGACAAGGAGAGAAGGTATGATTGTTTGTATCTACGAGAGAAACGCAAAGAAGAAACGCTTATACAGAGCAGACAGGCTATCGTCGAAGCATCTCCTTGTCTTGAAGCATCTCTGGTGTTTCTCTATCCACACAGGGTCAGATCGGGGCACCTGGGTTCTCCGGGAACCGTGGAGAGCAAGGCTACAATGTAAGAGGCTGTCTCTCTTCCTCTCTTCATCCATCTGTTCATTCTACCACACATTCTTCCTCTCCATCTCCTCTCGTCTGTCCCTCTTTTCAAGTGTCTGTATTTTGTAGTATCATATAGTATTGTAATTGTAATATAGTAATTGCATTGTGTTGTAATTGTATTGTAGTATAATATATGATATTATTGTAACTGTATTGTGGTATAATATAGTATTGTAGTTGTATTGTAGTATAATACAGTCTTTACCCTCCTGGTTTCATTCTCAGGGTTACCCTGGAGAGCTAGGAGGCCACGGAGATCCTGGTCCAAAGGTATGGTCCAAAGGCTAACCCCAACCCTAACCCTACCCCACAGCACTCAACGGTCTGCTAACCCCAACCCTAACCCTAACCCCACAGCACTCAACGGTCTGCTAACCCCAACCCTAACCACACAGCACTCAACGCTCTCCTGCAGACCATCCAGTGCAGAGCAGCTAGGAAAGGTCTTGTTTACTGTATCACGGTCATATTAAGAGTCATATGAAGAAATTGATATTTCCCCTCACAGCATTCATAACTGACCTTTGCTTGGAGTGTGATGTTTCAGAAAACCACCCTGTTGCCCTTTTGGGGTGACAGTGGCTTCACATGATGTAGTCAGATGTGAAATGATCTCTGTATCACATTCTGTAGTACCAATCATTCCCAATCGTTCTTCATCGAAATAGTCCATGTCCTAGGTACTTTTTCTACACCTATATCTTTCTTTTTTGGTTTTACTTTAAGTCAGACTCCCTCTCACTTTCTCTCTCTCTCTCTCTCTCTCTCTTTCTCTTTCTTTCTCTTTCTCTCTCTGTCTGTCTCTCTCTCTCTTTCTCCTTCTTTCTCTTTCTTTCTCTGTCTGTCTCTCTTTCTCTCTCTTTCTCTCTCTCTCTGTCTCTCTCTCTTTCTCTTTCTTTCTCTTTCTCTTTCTCTCTCTGTCTGTCTCTCTCTTTCTCCTTCTTTCTCTTTCTCTGTCTGTCTGTCTGTCTCTCTTTCTCTCTCTTTCTCTCTCTCTCTCTGTCTCTCTCTCTGTCTCCTCATCTCCAGGGTGATGCAGGCCCTGGTGGTTTGCCAGGTAGTGACGGGGATCCTGGAGAGGATGTGAGTTTCTCAGTAGAAATGACTCAAATAAGTAGCCGATACATAAAGAAGTAGATTCCCCTGAACAAATGGAGTCCCGCTGTGTTTCCTGCAGGGTCCTCTCGGGGTTCCTGGGGTGATTGGCGTCCCTGGAGAGTTTGGCATCAAGGTAAGGCGACGGCTTTAGCGTGTGAGGACACCGTACCACCTGTTCAGGCACACTCGTACTGTATGAACTCTTAGAAGCCATCTTAGAGGCTTATCGATGTAATCATGAAATATCGTGACACTCAAAACATTGTATATACACTTAATATAATGAGGACATTTAGCATTAAGAGGTGAGTTTACTGTGTGCTGCTGTGTTTGTGCAGGGTGACAGAGGGGACCGTGGCGTGAGAGGACGTCCAGGCCGTGTGGGAGCTGGGGTAAGACACATGCTATAACCACTATATGAACACATGCTATAACCACCATATGAACACATGCTATAACCACTATATGAACACAAGCTATAACCACTATATGAACACATGCTATAACCACCATATGAACACATGCTATAACCACCACATGAACACATGCTATAACCACCATATGAACACATGCTATAACCACCATATGAACACATGCTATAACCACCACATGAACACATGCTATAACCACCATATGAACACATGCTATAACCACCATATGGACACATGCTATAACCACCATATGAACACATGCTATAACAACCATATGAACACATGCTATAACCACCACATGAACACATGCTATAACCACCATATGAACACATGCTATAACCACCATATGAACACATGCTATAACCACCATATGAACACATGCTATAACCACCACATGAACACATGCTATAACCACCACATGAACACATGCTATAACCACCATATGAACACATGCTATAACCACCATATGAACACATGCTATAACCACCATATGAACACATGCTATAACCACCATATGAACACATGCTATAACCACCATATGAACACATGCTATAACCACCATATGAACACATGCTATAACCACCATATGAACACATGCTATAACCACCATATGGACACATGCTATAACCACCATATGAACACATGCTATAACCACCATATGAACACATGCTATAACCACCATATGAACACATGCTATAACCACCACATGAACACATGCTATAACCAACATATAAACACATGCTATAACCACCATATGAACACATGCTATAACCACCACATGAACACATGCGATAACCACCATATGAACACATGCTACAGTATAACCATCATATGAACACATGCTATAACCATCATATGAACACATGCTATAACCACCATATGAACACATGCTATAACCACCACATGAACACATGCTATAACCACCATATGAACACATGCTATAACCACCACATGAACACATGCTATAACCACCATATGAACACATGCTATAACCACCACATGAACACATGTTATAACCACCATATGAACACATGCTATAACCACCATATGAACACATGCTATAACCACCACATGAACACATGCTATAATCACCATATGAACACATGCTATAACCACCATATGAACACATGCTATAACCACCATATGAACACATGCTATAACCACCATATGAACACATGCTATAACCACCATATGAACACATGCTATAACCACCATATGAACACATGCTATAACCACCATGTGACCTGTGTAGGAGCCGTGGTAAGACACGTGCTATAAGCATGACCTGTTGTCATTAACACAGGCTACTATTCAAACTCAACGGCACAAGTAACTTCCCCCTTTGGGAATTTCCCTTTTCTGTTTTGCTGAATATTTAAATGCCACGTTGAGCTTCAGTTTCGTGTGGGCGGACAGACATCTGTATCTCATGTCATGTCTCTATTTATACGCAGAAAAACAAAGAAGTTGTCACATGGGTAAACCCCCTGTATGTCATGTTGGCACTGCAGTGACCTGTCCTTGTCTCTCCTACCAGGGACCTCAAGGAGAGACCGGAGACGCAGGAGTTCCAGGCAAACCAGGGCCTAAAGGCCTCAAGGCCCAGCCTGTGTGTATTCAGCACTCACCAAAACACTGACATCATCCTCACTCTTCATAGCCAGATTGCTGAATCGTTAGTTAAACACATGGCTGTGTAAGAAACGGAGGAGCTGTTGCATGATTGTCTCGTCACTGAAATGATGTATGATTGTCTCATTACTGAAATTATGTTGTATGATTGTCTCATTACTGAAATTATGTTGTATGATTGTCTTATTACTGAAATTATGTTGTATGATTGTCTTATTACTGAAATTATGTTGTATGATTGTCTTATTACTGAAATGATGTTGTATGATTGTTTTATTACTGAAATGATGTTGTATGATTGTCTCATTACTGAAATGATGTCATGTTTCCAGGGAGCCAAAGGTGAGACGGGGCCCGATGGTGAGAAGGTGACTTCCGTTTTTTTATTTTAATCTGATTCATTCAAATAAGACTATTGTTTGTGCTTTAATCAAACGTATGATCGGCTCAAGCATCAAGTAGGTAAATAGCCATGACTGACCCCAGCAGTAGGTGAGATTAGATCAGTGGTGACTCTGTAACCCGTTCGGACTATGATCTATGTTTATCAGATATTAGTCGCGCTTGTCTCATTCCTCGTGACTCAGAGTTGGTATCACCAGTTCTCCTGTGACAGTTCTAACATCCTGCCAAGAAGTTGTAACAATTTATATGTTTCCTGGTTGAATAAAAGATTAAACGTGGTGTTCTCTTCTTCTCAGGGTGCAACCGGGAGGACGGGGGTGAAGGGAGTCAGAGGAGACAAGGTAGCCACAAAAACCCCTGATCATGTCAATAAACTCTGTGTGTAATTCCACTTACTCGTTCCAAGTATCAGGGTTTTTTCTTACTTTCTGACGTTGTTCCCTCTTCCTCTTTCCACTCAGGGAAGCTTCGGCGCACGTGGTGACAAAGGAAAGGTTTGTGTTTCGTGTCATCAGGGGACACGACAGCTGTGACGTCTCGTCTTTTATTGGGTTACGCCATTGTTTTTAGATACTGTGTTTACTTCCTCCTAGAACTGAGTTACCTCACCAGAAGCTATCGGTCCATTATTTACTCTGATTAGTGATGCCCTTATACCCCTTGTCACCATATAACTGCTCCAGGAAGCTCAGAGAGAGAGTGAAGTAGAGCTCATTAAGAAGCTGTGTCTCTTAGGATTCAGCAATTCATTTAAAATTCATTAAACAATGATGGAACAAATAGCACATAGTTCAGAACAAGGTACCATTATATTTAGTGGAGAGTTTTGGTGTTGGTCCTCACTTACCCTGTCCTCTTTCAATTCCCTCATCCCTCCATCTGTCCACCTCATCTCTCCATCTGTCCACCTCCTCCTCATCCCTCCATCTGTCCACCTCTCCCTCATCCCTCCACCTCCCCCTCATCCCTCCAACTCTCCACCTCCCCCTCATCTCTCCAATCTCCCTCATCCCTCCATCTGTCCATTTCTCCCTCATCCCTCCATCTGTCCATTTCTCCCTCATCCCTTCATCTGTCCATTTCTCCCTCATCCCTTCATCTGTCCATTTCTCCCTCATCCCTTCATATGTCTGACAGCAAGGGGTGCGAGGCACCATCGGTCCTGTCGGTGTCGCTGGACGCGTCGGACCCCCGGGTGTCCCAGGACCCAGAGGAGATTCAGGCGCAGGGGGTGACCTCGGGGTCAAAGGCCGTTCAGGACCCAAAGGCGTTCCAGGTCCCCCGGTGCGTATCAGTAGCCGACCCCGGTCTCTCTGGAGGATGTATTTCCCTCTAATAGTACAAACCATATTTGGTTTAGAGGAAGACTAAGATAGCACGGCTCTGAATTTTTGGTTGATTGATTGATTGATTGATTGATTGATTGATTGATTGATTGATTGATTGATTGATTGATTGATTGATTGATTAATTTGTTAATTTATGGATGGATTGATTGATTGGTTGGTTAATTTGTTTGTTAATTAATTAGTTTGTTAATTAATTAGTTTGTTAGTTAATTCGTTTGTTAGTTAATTCGTTTGTTAGTTAATTCGTTTGTTAGTTAATTTGTTTATTGATTTGTTAATTAATTTGTTAATTGATTTGTTGATTGATCTATCCATACTCTGGCAGGGCCCTGGGCTGACAGACGAGCAGGTGTTGCAGCTGTGCAGAGGAGTGGTCACCGCCCAGATCTCCCAGTATGCTGTGTCTATCAGGGCCAAGTGTTCTCAGGGCTGCCCCATCAACAACCGCACACTCATAGGACCCCCTGGAGCCAAGGGCCCCACCGGAGCGCCAGGCAAAACTGTGAGTAAATAAACCCTCAAAAACTACCTGAATCCTTGCTGGAACATCAGTTGAAATCCCCAGGTGTTTCAGATCTGGTTTCAGTGTGAATCAGTATGTATGGCTCTCGGCTCTCGTAGTGAGATGGTAAGCGCTGTTGATCTCTCAGTCGCCATGTGCCTTTCTTTGCCCTTCTCTCCTTCTCTCTCTCAGGGTAAAGCAGGCAAGGCCGGTGCCAAGGGAGCCAGAGGCAGCCTAGGGGACACAGGAGTGGAGGGGCAGAAAGGGGCACCGGGAATCAGAGGTACAGTATGTAGTCAAGCCCCAGACAGACAGTTGAGATGCTGCCACTGTTGTTGTGTCACTCGGTCAGTATTGCTTCTTCACTTCCTCACTTGCCTCACTGAGCTGAGCTCAGCTCCTCTGACTAACAAACACATGACACATGCCGTTACACTAACAAACACATGACACATGCCGTTACACTAACAAACACATGACACATGCTGTTAAACATATGATTTCACACTAACAAACACATGACGTGTGGTTACACTAACAAACACGTTATATTGTATACTGGTTAACTGTGTCAGTTAAGGTGAGCCTATCCCCTGAATCTTTGGTTACAACAGGGTGGCTCCTGAGGTCTAAACACTAGAATAGTGTGTACTGCATCAAACCCAAACATGCTTCAAGTGGAAAGCCAAGGTTGTAAAATAAGAAGCTTTTGCATCTACAACCAAACCTGCTTGAAGTCCATTTCACTTCCTCACAAGATAGTCCAACCAAACATGAACTGTTTAACAATGCGGACGGTTGACAAGGAGTAATTGAACGGTGGACGATAATGGCGTAGGGCTTTCGATCTTTTCCCTCAGTCTGTTCTTCTAATGGATCATCTGCTGTTCCCTCTGTTTCTCCACAGGTCCGAAAGGTCCTAAAGGAGCGCGGGGTGACGCCGGTAAAGGTCTGCCGGGACACGGTGGACCCCAGGGTCTCAGAGGTACAGTAGGACACAGTCTTTCCATGAACTGATCAACATTGAGGGGCGGCTGTAGCTCAGTTGGTAGAGCAGGTCATTCAATGATCGAAGGGTCAGTGGTTCGAATCCCAGCTCCGACTGTCCACATGTCGAAGTGTCCTTGAGCAAGACACCTAACCACAAATTGCTCCCAATGAGCAGGTTAGCACCTTGCATGGCAGCTGCCGCCATTGGTGTGTGAATGTGTGTGTGAACGGGTGAATGAGAGGCCATTGTAAAGCGCTTTGAGTGCCGCTAAGGTGGAAAAGCGCTATATAAGTGCAGTCCATTTACCATTTACCATAACATCTCAAAGATCTCCCTCAGACCTTTTAACTGGTACCTACTGTAAGTGACATACAACTCAGATGTTGGACAAATGAAGTGAGAACATGAACAGGTAACAGCCCTGGTATGTTATCAACAAACATATAGAGTTCTGTTTTGTTCTATGTTCTACATCAGAAACATCATAATCCTGGAAACACAGGGTTTCATGCAGGCAGAAATGGCCTCTGTTCTTTCTTAAGAGGATTGTCGTCTTTCTTCCTTTCCTCGGGAAATCTCTTAATGTTTGGGAGTCATTTTTACAAACGACCTGTTGATAACCTCACCCGTTACCCTTTCCCATGACTCATGTGTTGGGTTATTTGTGCCTCATAGGGCTGCCAGGACACCCGGGCGAGCCTAAGAATGGCATGGAGGGTCCTCGCGGCCCCCGCGGCTTCCCCGGCCCCGTGGGCCAGCCCGGCATGGCGGGCAACGCTGGGGTACCTGGCATCTGCGAAGCACGAGACTGCAGCATTCACGCACCAGTGGTGCGCAAGGAGCAGGGTCTGGTGAAGGGACCCCTCAGCCACAAGATCTAAGCCCAGTTAAGGGCTTTGCAAGGGGGAGAAGGGCTGCTCTATGCATGGGTGTCATCCTGGAGGATCGTGTCATGGGAAAGTTTGGGTTAAGTCCATAGATATTCCAGTCACCCTGGGAATTGACCTTGATTGAATTGGGAAATGTTCAATATGTGCATCATTAGTGGCATTAGTGTGTATTGGGTCCATGTTGTGTTCGTTTCCCACGTTGACTGATATTGAAGTGGAGCTGGTCAGAGTATGGTTCCACGGGACTCACCAGTGGGGGGAGGGGGGGGGGGGTGTAACCATGGTTCTGTGGGGCTCACCAGTGTGGAGGGGGGGGGTGTAACCATGGTTCCACAAGCTCGCCAGTAGGGGGGGGGGGTTACTGAGGAGACTCTGTACAGAGAGAAGATACCAACCAAGAGGACATTTCACCTGAGACACACACACGGCTTCCAGAACTCAATTGACTCAATTGATTTAACAATGAACTTCTTTTTATTTTTGTGAGACCATATATATATATATATATATATATATATATATATACACATAATTTTTATGCAGAACCTAGAATCTTTCAGAATTTTTTTCCAAAAAAGTAAAATGAATTTAGTAATTGACTAGGAAATATGCAATTATCTCAACTATTGGTTGAGAAGAAAAGTAGAAATCTCCGTAAGTCATGTTATTTGTTCTGTTTTTGATATGATCAACATCACTGTGAGTACAATGAAAATAAAAGAATGATCTGTAAATAATTTTGTACAGTATCTGATGTACATGTACTGTGTGTTCAATATAACACTGTTTTAGATAAAAGTTGTCTTTACTTTTTCTTATGATGAGTCCTCACTTTTTATTAGTCAGTTTTGGTGTCTTCTTGGTGTCTTTATTCATTTAAGGCTGTAACCAAAGTTTAATTTAAAACCCTTTTTACAAACTATTTGTCACATTTGGTTGTGTCTTTCTGGCTGCATGTACCCTGGATCTGTGAAAAAACAAAACTAATATAGCCTCCTTGAAGGAAACTACAATGTCTTCCAACCAGCCACGATCACAAAATAAGTACTCAGTGAACCAGTGACCCCTCCCCCTGATGCATGTCGGCAGCATGTACAGTTGTTGAACGAAATTGTCATCTTCTTGTTTATCTAGCGGTCAGTAAAATCGACCAAAGACGACCGATATTCAAACTAGTGGCTGTACACTGTGAGCCCTTCCAGGGCCTGTATATGTTTCATTTGTACTTGGAACATGCGTCCCATATCGAGCAATGTTTGCCTACAGACTTCTTATGTCAGACTGCATATCGTCCTGTCGACAATAGCAAGCTTATCTACATGTCTGACCTTTTGCAGCTAAATGAAAGGACCCGATCTGTGTAGTATGATATATATGTAACTTCCAACCATTGTATTACATTCACCCTGCTCTATCAAACTATGATTGCACTGTAAAGCAAATATGAGGGTTAGACAAAAACCATAAAACCAGGGGTGTGTTGGGATTTTCTCCCTCACTCCACACAACTACAGTAGGCACCTGCATCCATAGAGGCCTACACAACTACAGTAGGCACCTGCTTCCATAGAGGCCTACACAACTACAGTAGGCACCTGCTTCCATAGAGGCCTACACAACTACAGTAGGCACCTGCTTCCATAGAGGCCTACACAACTACAGTAGGCACCTGCATCCATAGAGGCAGCCGACGGTGTCCGAGGAAAATACAAACAGAGATGCAGACAGATGTACAGAGGTTTGCTTTATGTTTTAGATATTAATAGCAACGACAGCATTTGGAAGGCATTGTGTACATACAAGGAACAAGTGAAGGCAGTAAAAAATACATATAAAACTTGTCAGTAATGCTAATACTGATGCTAATGGAATTACTGATCTTTGGAGAACGGAGAGATGACATTACAGTACATTCAGAAAATATAGCAACATTCTTATGGCTGGTTGTGTTTAAACGTTAGTGTGTGTGTAAAATGTGTTTTCAAGTATTATTATTTCATATAAATATAGAGATATATAGGCTAGGTATAAATATATATATATATATTTAAAACATACACACATACACATTTTTTTAAGTTTGAGCATCCACAATTGTTATGGTAATCTAGCTTATATTTTTAAGCTACGTTGATCTTTTCAAAATACTGTACATGCCTAACTGTACAGTATGTGTAGTACAGTGTATGTGCTCAGGAAGTAAACATCTACAGTACAGAGCTCCTACTCCATCTCCTACAGAGGTCAGCTGTTTCACTCATTCCCTTTTAGCACAGATGAAAGTGTGAAAGTTAAGGTTAGATAAGCTTAGCATGTCTGTTTACTTGGCTCCGATAACTTCTGCATTGAGGACCTTCTGCGCAGCAGCAAGACTGGCTCATAATTTATTAATAAACAGATATTATACAGTACCTACTGCTATAACACCCTGAGACTGATAGTGGCTCGTTGTTGATCTATCTGCTAGGTTGTGCTCCACACAGGAAGAGGAGGTCTTCATTGAGGACGGTGTGATTGAAGCCAGGACCTCATGTCCAGAACAAAAAGATTCTTCACAAGATCAGGAAGATAAGCAGTGCTGCGCATGCCACCAGACCTGTGGTAGAAACATACACAACCTGGCATTAACAATGTGGAGTGCACAGTGTGTAGTGCTAATACAGTATTGCACTATAGCAATGTGACCCTACTCCTAAGAGTAGACACTGTGTTGCCTACTTTGTATAGTTTTATAACAACTGCCTGGGAATAGACTGCTAGAATAGACTGCTTGTGAATCGACTGCTAGAATAGACTGCTTGTGAATAGACTGCTAGAATAGACTGCTTGTGAATAGACTGCTAGAATAGACTGCTTGTGGGGCATTGATGTCAGAACATCTGATTCATGTGTACCAGAATATGTTAAAATGATCAGGTTACTGAGAGGGTGGAAGGTTACTCTGACAACAACGTCACTAAAATGTCGTCTGTACTTATCAGCCCCCCAACCCCAGCATACCATAACGAAAACGGTGATCCTTTGGGGCAGCTCCATTCTGTCCAGGGGTCGTTGTCACCAGAAACTGAGCCTTGTTTCCGATGCTCTCTCCTGTAGCTACAGAAAAATATGAAGGGGAGGTGATTTGATCACACTGTGTACAATATTGTATTAATTCAAAACATAATCCACATAATACTATCTGGAATAACAACTGTAGTTATGTCTGAATTGCTATGTAATTACATGTTTAGCTGCATAAGCTATTACAGCAGTGGAACAAAGTACAGGCAGAGGGCTCTCCAGGGGTGTGACACAAATCTAGTTTTGCTGACTACTACATGCCCCTATACCACATCCACTGACCCATGAAGAGCCCCCATACCACATCCACTGACCCATGAACAGCCCCTAAACCACATCCACTGACCCAAGAACAGCCCCTAAACCACACCCACTGACCCATGAAGAGCCCCTATACCACATCCACTGACCCACGAAGAGCCCCCATACCACATCCACTTAACCATGAAGAGCCCCCATACCACATCCACTGACCCATGAAGAGCCCCCATACCACATCCACTGACCCATGAAGAGCCCCCATACCACATCCACTGACCCATGAAGAGCCCCCATACCACATCCACTGACCCATGAACAGCCCCTAAACCACATCCACTGACCCATGAACAGCCCCTAAACCACATGCACTGACCCAAGAACAGCCCCTAAACCACACCCACTGACCCATGAAGAGCCCCTATACCACATCCACTGACCCACGAAGAGCCCCCATACCACATCCACTTAACCATGAAGAGCCCCCATACCACATCCACTGACCCATGAAGAGCCCCCATACCACATCCACTGACCCATGAAGAGCC
This sequence comes from Borostomias antarcticus, assembly GCF_949987555.1. Taxonomy (NCBI): domain Eukaryota; kingdom Metazoa; phylum Chordata; class Actinopteri; order Stomiiformes; family Stomiidae; genus Borostomias; species Borostomias antarcticus. The sequence continues at coordinate 4,117,519 of NC_140241.1, forward strand.
CCCATACCACATCCACTTAACCATGAAGAGCCCCCATACCACATCCACTGACCCATGAAGAGCCCCCATACCACATCCACTGACCCATGAAGAGCCCCCATACCACATCCACTGACCCATGAAGAGCCCCCATACCACATCCACTGACCCATGAACAGCCCCCATACCACATCCACTGACCCATGAAGAGCCCCCATACCACATCCCCTGACCCATGAAGAGCCCCCATACCACATCCACTGACCCATGAAGAGCCCCTCACCCTATACCTTATTCCACTAACCACCATGCCGCGGAACCATAACACAATCAATCAGGGTAGTTCTCAAGTAACAATGCAATCCTATGCTAGTCCAGATATGATATGCTGTACAACATGAGAAATCTCACCAAAGAATGTGATCCTTGTTTCATCCACAGTTCCATTTTCCATCTGTGTGGGGAAAAAAATAAATATATCAAGTGACTAGCCTACATCAGGTACAACTACAATACAACTAAACTCAGAGGGGAAATGTTACTTATAGTCACCCACGTTGGAACACACAATGGCAAGTGTAACGTTGTCACACTTGCTCAGGGCGATTTTCCCAGAGAACACCTCTTTGCATGGGCTAATGCATCCGTTTGGACCATCCTTGTAGTGGGCAAAGAGCTGTGGCAAGTACAGAACTGAGTTTCACTTTTCAGATGGTCTTACTGTTTGTTATATGTTGTTCAGTGAGTTGAAAAGAAAGATTAAAAAGAAAAATGTGTATTTTAGGTCTAGCTACAGACGAAAACATGTGCTTGTCTTGTCAATGTAGGCTAAATGTAAGGTTACCGTGCCATCGCTAGTCCAGCCTTGGTCACAGTGGCGCTCTACTGGTAACTCAGGCGTAGTAGATCCATCTCCATGACAAGAATAAAGCTTGCTCTTCTCCACCACAGCTGTGGCTGATGAGAGTAGACCTGAAAAATGTAAATACACACAAAATGCTAAATAAGTCTTAACGCCACGGATCATATGACTAACCCAAGGCAGGTAGGCATATTATACCAAACACGAGTGATGTGTCAGGCGGGTAAGTGTATTATACCAAACACTAGTGATGTGTCAGGCGGGTAAGTGTATTATACCAAACACTAGTGATGTGTCATTCGGGTAAGCATATTATACCAAATACTAGTGATGTGTCATTCGGGTAAGCATATTATACCAAACACTAGTGATGTGTCATTCAGGTAAGCATATTATACCAAACACTAGTGATGTGTCAATCAGGTAAGTATATTATACCAAACACTAGTGATGTGTCATTCGGGGAAGTATATTATACCAAACACTAGTGATGTGTCATTCGGGTAAGCATATTATACCAAACACTAGTGATGTGTCAGTCGGGTAAGCATATTATACCAAACACTAGTGATGTATCATTCGGGTAAGCGTATTATACCAAACACTAGTGATGTGTCTTTCGGGTAAGCATATTATACCAAACACTAGTGATGTGTCTTTCGGGTAAGCATATTATACCAAACACTAGTGATGTGTCAGTCGGGTAAGCGTATTATACCAAACACTAGTGATGTGTCTTTCGGGTAAGCATATTATACCAAACACTAGTGATGTTAATGACTTTTGCATGCTGCGCCAGTCGCCCCTTTCCCCCGTATTTGCGTTGGTTCAGAGCGAGTCATTCTATATGTTCTTGGGCGTCGCCGCAGCTGGTGTTAAACTTGTAGCCTGGTTAGGACTCGCATAGCTCTGCCGTTTAATTGAGGAGTTGGAGTGGTTCTCTGAAGCAGCTCTGCAGGCGACGTTCTGTTCAGAGTCAGCCTCTCAGGACCATGCCGAGGCATGTCTCATTAACATTGGTGCGGTATGGACTACTAGACCAGGGTTCCCCAACCTGGGGTCCGGGTCCCCCCCAGGGGGCCGACAATGATAGCAGGGGGGGGGGGCGCTGGGCCTCAAACAATTTGAGGCCTTAATTCATATCATATTTAGCTGGACAAATATTTGTTAAGGAATCATGACCTTGACATGTCACAGAGCAATTGTATCTACCACACTACAATATATAAATTCAACTAATTAATCTGAGACTCTGAATCATGTCAACATTATCGTTACTGCTAAACTGTCAAAGCACTTCATTTGTACACTAACTTACACCTGATGGAATTTACCCCCCCCCCCCGTCAAGTTGTAGTGCGTTCCAGTGTGTGCTGGCCTCCGTAGGACGTACACAGACTGGACGTTCACAACGACTTGGGGGTGGGGGGCACAAATCCCATCAGATGTAAGTAAGTTGGGTTCTGGGGAAGAAAGGTTGGGAACCCTGGACTAGGCTACTTATTTTTTACCAGTAGCCTTTCCAAGGATGCCTAGAGGGGCATGCAGGTGGTGGTACAATACCATGCTGGGCTTTGATTTTTACATTGTTCAAGGTTTTGTAAAATAAAATTATGATAATCGGGAATAAATAAGGTTTATGCTATAATTACATAGAATAATTTAGTGATAGCCTATGTGCCACACATACTATCATAGGTCAAAACAAAATTTGTCTGAAGAGCCGTGTGGAAGCCGAAAGAAGGTTTTTTATTTTATTGCTGAGTCAATGAATCTGACTCACTAAACCAGGCCAGGTACAGCCTGGCTTATGTGCGTGGCTGGCTTGTTTCTGTTCAGGACTGGTAGGACGGAAGCTAGTCATGCCACTGAAATAGCTGTGAATTGAAATGACGTGAAATAATGTCTGATAAATTAAGATAGGTCTTGTCGCCTGGACACATCAGTTCCAATGCTTCCAATGCTAATCCAGCACAATAAGAGCGGGATGGCCAGTTAGCTCATGAGCTCACAACAACTAGCAGCAGCTTCCATAACATTAATGGTAGCGGTCAGTGGCTAAAGCAGTTACACTGATGATTCCTGTAACTTTAGCTATTTTGCTGCAATTGGTTCAATTTCTGTTTCTGGACAACGGTAAGGGATAAACCCAGATAACACAAGGCTAGCGGACCTTCCACCAGTAGTTTATTGTCTATATCCTAGGCCCATTGGCCCTAAGCTTATGGATTTTTTATTGCTAAATTAACTTACTCTGAACATTTTTTGAGTAACTCTTCCTTTCATAGTTCCCCAATTACTAACCATTTACCTTGTAAATACATGCAAAGTATAGCCTAATATATAATGGGTAATTACTGAGACACCTATACTGTAGGTATAATTTCAAAAAAGGAGTGTTTTAAGTGTTCAATAACTGCACATAAATTCAATAACTGACATAGCACCACCAGGTAACCACATTTTTACATAGCTTCTATAACATCCAGTGACAAAACAAAATCTTCCTCACCAGGGCTTGAACCCCTGACCATCCACATGGGAGTCAGACACTTTATCCACTGTACTACTGATGATCTGTAAAGTATGTGGTGTCATAGTGTATTTATTTTGGTGTGCTGGGACTACTGCCTCTTGTGGTGGCAACATAGAACTGCAGGTCAACAACGGAACGGAATGAGAGAGGGAAGGGGGGAGGGAGTGACAACCAGACAAATGCTATCTATGGTGCGCTGGCTTACAGCCACGCACAAAAAAGTCGGAATTCCCATATACTATAACACGCATGCGGCAGGCCTGGGGAAACCCAAGCAGGGAACCCGTTCTCTTAACGGTACGTCATGGGAACCCCCCCCCTGACATTTAACTGTTGGAAGGCACGGGACTTCCCATATCTGATTTCCCAGGTAATCAACCGGGTCCAGCTACAGCTAATAACACTTAGCCTACAGCTAATTAAAGTCGTAGAATTTTGACGATTGGTGTGACATTTGTTTTAGACACATCATCTGTCTGTCAAATAGTCCTAACGAGACTACAACGTTTTTGCTGTATGAGTACGCCTAATATGCTCGCAAAAATACATTTCATCCGAATCTATTTCTGTCAGCTGAAGAGCGCTATGATACAACTTTTCTATTTTATTTCTATTCTTTATTTGTAAATAAAGGCTTACCAAATATTAAGAATCGGCGTAGCCAATGTGTCATGTTGAGGTTCTTCTGGTCAGTGCGGTATAGCCTACTGTAGGTAGCCTCCCTCGCGGACGGCGTGGATAGATGATACAGTAATTATGATCCTCGAGGGAGGAGGAGGAGGAGGAGGAGGAGGAGGGAGCAGAGAGGGTAAAGGTGGGGGAGGAGCATAGACTCACTTCCACTTTCACAAGTACAAGTACAAAGGCTACTGAACACTCTTGTAGGCGCTACAGTCTGTCTTAAACTGCAACATGCGTGTACTGGGGCTTTCCGTTGTTTTCTTGGCTCTCTCAGGTATGTTTCCTCATGTCTGTGTTTGTACTGGAGTGGGGTGTTTGTGTGTTTGGGGGGGGGGGGGGTTGTAGGCTATGTCGTTTTTCGTGGAATTGAACATTACCATTCTCTTTTTAGCGTACTGCTCGGTCATCACAGAGGATGCTGTGGAGGTCAGGTCTGGCTGTGGCATGAGCTCTGTTATACGGTGTCAAGCTAAAAGTAAGCCGGACGTCAAATACCGCGCAGTGAAATGGTATAAGGTAAGTTCAATTCAATTGAAGCTTTACCCTCAGCATGATCTTTAGAGAGGAGTTACCAATTCGACCATATTTGACCCTTTCGGATGTCCAAACGTTTTGGGCCGCGTAGTTATGAATAACGGTTCCCATGTCTTAGTGAGAACACCAACACTATAGCCTATGAATTAGATTTGTCATAATATCACAAATTAAAGCTATCACTCAGACAATTGGGGTCCATCACTGTGAGTGTTCTCGTTCCCAGACTTGATTGTATTCTAACCCATCTTAAAATGCAACATTAAAGTACTCTCCTTCTTGTACAGTTTGACAAAGATGAAGATTATTCTCACCGGTTGAGAGGTCTGCTAATGAAAGACCTATCACCTAATGGCACCACCAGATGGTATTCCGGTTTGGAGCGACCAGTAGAACTACTCGAGAATTCTTTGGACATCATCTTGCCCAATGTGACCGTCAAGGACAGCGGGGACTACAGGTGTCACCTAGCTGCACCTATTGGAGAGCAGAACCAGGAGGGTCAGACCTACCTCAGGGTAGTGGGTAAGTAACACAGCTATAATATCCACATCTGAAAGTTTAAACTTGAGGACTTGACAGATAATGAAAGTACAGTTTAAAGCAAATAATTAGGCTACCATCTCTACAATTTTTGTTGTAGCAGGTAAAAGAAATACCATGGTCACTCTGTGGTTCAACTGCCACTGTCTGCTTTTTCTAAAATAACTTACATCTTTGTGATTTCTTTGTGTGTTTTATTGCTCTATGATTGACAGTATTGTAAATCGTACTGGATGTTTGGACTCTAAGCTGGACTCTTCAACAAAAAACCCGTAACAATTACATTTTATTCAATTGCAGGTTGTCCAAACGACAAATCCACAGACCAGTCAAAAGATAAGGATAATATGTACCTGTTGGGCGCCATTTTGCTGCTTGTCATAGCACTTGTGACATTTATCATCAGCTATGTGAGTTATTTTATGTCGAATTATAATTACTATATTCATACAGGCTACTTTACATTGTATTACTCAGCTCCCCCTCAATTGCATTACTCAAGCAAATCTGTTATTTAACACAACATTGCATTATTAACAAGTGGGACTATTGCAATTTCCCCTCTGGGATTAAAATGTACCTCCCTACATACCTATTTGAATTTGTGTGATAACAAACACAATGAAAAGCAAACACATAATATAAACATTATAATATATCAATCCAGTGTGTTTAAAGGGATAACGACCGTAAAGGCTCATTGTCACTCTTCCACTTGTAGGCCTGCCTGAAACATACACTGCTGCAGATGAGGAAGAAGAGGAACCCAAAAGAAGTCCTTCTGGACAAACCCCTGGAGAAGAAAGACTTGATGTTGATCTACACTCTGGGTCCTAATTGGTCGGGACAGGCGTCCATGAAACATGTGTGTGTGTGAGAGACACTTCTCAGCTGGTCTGGGCTCAGCATAGGTACAGTAGGTGGGTAGGTAGGTAGAAGATTTCACTTTCACGTATCACTCAAATTGAGAGTCTCAGTCAGTTGGTAGTGTCCAAATCCAAGCGCCTTAGCACTCCGCCAAGCTGGACAGAGGAGTGAGATCAGGCAGACAGAGGGGTGAGTTGTAACATGAGAATGTAACATGGTCACAGGTGTTACAGCCCTGTTGAAATGCTGCAAGGTTCCCCTGAAAACTCAGAGGTGTAAGACGAGGGCAGATCCCTGGGGGTCAGTCATACAGTACCTATCCCCTATAAGGAGTTACACATAATCTGTCCCCTATAAGGAGTTACACATAATCTGTCCCCTATAAGGAGTTACACATAATCTGGCCCCTATAAGGAGTTACACATAATCTGGCCAACACTCTAGAGCACCCTAGGCTGAAAAATATTGCACTTATTATACAGTAAGCAGCTGTTCATCCCTAGATACTTTATTTATCATCAATGGGAACTTGTGTAACTATGACCATGAACCACTAGATGGCAGTAGAGTGAAGGAGGTGCAGTCTGGTGCCTTGGACTACTTTTCCCTAATGCTATGTATATACTACCTTTTTTAACCTTTGTTTATGCATGGTGTCCCATTGAGAAAAAGATCTCTTTTGTAAGATGACACTTTATAACAGGGGGGTATATTTGGGTGTTACAGCAGCAGAGCGACAGAAAGTAAAGTACTGAATACAAAAGAAGCAGAAAAAGCCAAATATACATAATATAGTCCAAGAATGGAAAACATTACATTGCAGTCATTTGGCAGATGTTTTAATGCAAAGTGACTTACAATAATTTCATTTTGTGGGTAGTCAAATGTCTCAGGCACTGTGATGGCTGTTGGCTGCTGGCACAAAGTACAAAATCAAACAGTTCAATACAAGTAGTATAAAGCATGTGCACATCAGAATCAGAATCACTTTTATTAGCCAGGTAATTTTTACACCTACTAGGAATTTGATTTGGTGATTGACGACATTAGACGGAATGCAAGGACAAGAGAGGACAATGCAAAGACAGGACAGTGCAAATGAGCAAAGCAAAATGTAAAATACAATGTACAAAATGGTGTGCGATGAGAACAGTATGTGTACAGAGTGTTAATGTGAGTGTGACGTTTTATATACTGTATGTGTGCCGTTGTGATGTGTGTGCAGCCTATGTACAGTAGCCTACAGTCAGCGGTCATGTGTTGCTCAATAAAAACAATTACAAACATCAGAATAAAACTCCAGTCTTTTAATGGCACTAGTACATCCCAAAGTTTGTTCCATAGGGACAGTGACCACAACGGGCTCACGGCACAGGCACTATAACTAAAAGCAGAGTTTCCCCAATTCTCAATTTATTAAAGGGACCTCCAGGGTTTACCAGTCCTGTGTTCTATATGAGCTGTGTGTTTATGGGTAATGACCTAGGTATGGGGGGAGCTGCATTAGGGCTGCCCTTATACATGAAAAGGGAGCAATGGATAAGTGTCTCGAGAGACGGCCAGGTCAGCCTACATTACAGTGATGATGTGTACTAAAATAATCACTGGTTATAAAGCACGTTTTATAGCGTCACTATTGATGTATCATATGATAGCCAAAAATGGCCTTTGTATACTGATGATATAACAGCACTATTTACTCCCGTGGATCAATAAACGACCTAAACAAACACATGCTTGCTTTAGAATGGCTCCATCTATCGGATGGAGAACGCCCCTGTCAGAGGATTTTGATACCAGTTCCTATTTATTTATAACCTTTATTTAAACAGGAAAAAACATTGAGACAGTTTTCCAGCTAATTATTAAATAAAACCAATCAGGTCAGCTTGTTCTGGTACATCAAAACAAATACTATACTTGATGCACCGAAAACACAGATCCCTGGTGGTCTAGTGGTTAGGATTCGGCGCTCTCACCGCCGCGGCCCGGGTTCGATTCCCGGTCAGGGAACATGCTTTTTTTCGCTTCTAGTAAGGCATTTTTAATTTTGTTACTTTCCCCCTCTCCGGTTATTTGATCTATTTGTGAACAGGTACACAAACCTCAGCCGTGCGTTTACCGTGGGAATACAGCTAGTGAACGTTAGCATGTTAGCTAGTAGCTTCTACTAATCACTCCGTCAATGCCCATGGTAACGACGTGAGTGTATGGCCACCTGGCGCTAGCTAACATAATGTGAGACGATGGCTGACGATTTGGACGAACTACTTGATGAGGTTGAAAGTAAGTTTTGTCGCAATGTTTCACTGACGCCACAAGCCCCACCCGGTGTGTGCACGGATCGAACTTTAATGAAGCAAATAACGGGAGGGAAGATAAAACGGAGGTACGTGGACAGGACGTTAGCTATGTTATGGGTTTAGCTGCCTGGTAAATCACCTAGGCTAACGTCAGCTAGTAGTGCACTAATGGTGCGTTCGTTTATAACTGGGAGGTGGCAAATTGTGACTTGCTACTAGGAATGATTAAATAAAACACCGCATGAACTCGCACTTCCTCGTCGCAAATTCGGATATGTTTCTCAGCCCCCAGTTGCTCGAATGCACTAGATATAACTAGGTAACTGTGATATAATGGTATATAGATATAACTAGGTAACTGTGATATAATGGTATATAGCTCGAATGCACACAGGTCGGAGGTAGGTATTTTGCCACTTGCGACTTGCCACCTCCGACCACAAACGAATGCACCATAACTGCAAAGTTAGCTAACGCGTTAGCCAGTGCTAGCTAGTTGTCTAGACTAGCATTCTAACGTATATCCCTAGTATGTATCTTAAGAAAGCTAGCTTATATAATGCTATCATTATGTTATCATTGTTTGGTTCTGGAATATCGTTCTAGGCTAACGTTAGGCATAAAGGTAACGTTTGCTTGACCGCTTGAGTTTGCTACTACCGACTGAGACGGTGCGGGTACCTGCACCCGGGTACCTGCACCCGGGTACCTGCACCCGGGTACCTGCACCCGGGTACCTGCACCCGGGTACCTGCACCCGGGTACCTGCACCCGGGTACCTGCACCCGGGTACCTGCACCCGGCCCCGACCAATGTTGACCAACAAAACATCCATCCAACCAACAGACACGAACAAACATGGCACAAACATGGTAGGCCTACTCCAGTCCAACGTTGGTGGTTGGGGCAGTGTGCAGGCATCTTTTTTTTTTACATTTCTGTACATTGTAGGTCTATTGTATATTATATTTATAATATTTATATATCTACTGTACTTGAATCTACTGTAACAGTGCAATTTCTCCTCGGGGATTGAGTAGGCTACCATCTACCTAGACGGCTAATTTCAATATTCATTCATTTCTGACTGCTTATAACCCTTGTTTTTCATTTTCAGTACCCCCAAACATTCAACCCAGAGGAAAAGTGACAGTGAAGATATAGACGCCCTTCTTGATGACATACTTGACGACGAGGACTATGAAGCCCTGAATCTAAAAGTAAGCCTTTGCTTTATTTGAAAAGCCTTCACTCAGCTACAGAAAACCTTCTTTTATTGCTTTTCTAAAGTGACCATGTGTCTGAACAAGCTTCAGCAGAAGGTTGTTCTCATACTCTGTCTCACTCTTGCAGGCTGAGCAACGATCCAGAGCTCCAAAGACTGAGAGGTCTTTGCCACAATCAGGAGAGAAAAAGTAAGTGAACTTCAGAGTGATTTAAAGGCAAATAAATGTCATTGTCATTTCAGTGACACAGCTATTATGGGCAGTGGATAATTGTCCCCCCACCTGATGAAATCCAAAGGGGGGGTATTTGATCGGTCTGTGTCTGTTCGTCCCTCACACTGTACCAGAGCCCCCACTAGAGAGTGCTTGCCACAAAAAAATAGACTGTGTAAACGTATAGTCTATTTCTACACAGGGGCACTTCTACTTTCCAAATGCACAGAGTTTAAAGCTCGAGGAGACGCCTATCTCGTCTAATCCTTGTACATGTAAGGATTCTCATTGGTTAGTGTAGAGGTTAGGTGCATTGATCTGTGGATCACCTACTTGACACAGCTCAATGTCGCCCACCAGTATAATGATGCTATTGTTGGCGAATGTGTTACTTTCCTAACATTGGCTTCTCTAACTAGCTAGCCTCATGTGCTGTAATTAAGATATTAACTAGCCTTAGTTAGCTAGATGGACACTTAGAAATAACTATAGATAATGTTGGCTAACTATGCAAAGTCATTAAGAAAACAAACATGCAGAATAAAAGCAAGCAGAATAATAACAAAGACGCACTATATACACAAAATGCTTTTATAAATAATTAGGTCTTTAGACCAGTCTTAAAAGAACCCAGAGATTGTCAGGGAGGGCATTCCAAAGGGGGGGGGGGGGGGGGGGGTCTCCGATCTCCCATAGAGCAGAGCTTAGTCCTGGAGGTACAGTATGAAGAAGCAGGCTGTTTCCAGATCGAAGATTGCCAGAGGGGTTTAGTGGAGTGAGGAGTTATTTAAGGTAGGGTGGTGCATTACCATGTGTCTATTTAAAAGTTACGAGAAAGGTTTTGAATTGAGTCTTGTAGGAGACAGGGAGCCAGTGAAGATGCCAGGATAGGGGTGATGGGGGGATATTTCCACACTCTCATCAGGATCCTGGCAGCACTGTTCTGGATGTACTGCAGCCAGCAATAACCAGACAGTTCACATAGATCACACAGCTAACTGTGAGCAGAATAGTCTATCACAGTTGGTCAACTTGTGGAGTGAGCTTATAGTAAAGCTATTTATATGAAATTAGATTCCAGTGAGGCTATTTTGGCAAAGCTATACTGGAGTCCTAGGCTGTGAATTTCAGTTGACTTGTTTTCAGGTGCTGTCCAGTTTTCCTGGGTGGAAGCTCCATTGCAAACGGTGTTGGAACAGCCGTCTCTCAAAGGTGAACTATATTTCACACTCACACTGATCTTTGTCCAGTTGTTTTCTTTACATTCTCCTATAAGAATGAGTACTTTCATCTGAGAAGTGAGCGTCTGTAGCAATGGAAGCTTGAGCGGCCACAGTACTAAATATGGTGTGTGTGTGTGTGTGTGTGTGTGTGTGTGTGTGTGTGTGTGTGTGTGTGTGTGTGGTGACAGGTCATGTGATCAGTTGAGGTGTACCTCCTGTGATTTCCGTGTGGTCACATTTGATGACCATGAGTGGGATGCCTCCTCTGACTACCTGTTCTTCAGGTGAGTCTCTCCTCTGACTACCTGTTCTTCAGGTGAGTCTCTCCTCTGACTACCTGTTCTTCAGGTGAGTCTCCCTGGTCAGAGTAGGTCTCTCCCTGTTCAGATTAGACTAGGTCTCTCCCTGTTCAGATTACACTAGGTCTCTCCCTGTTCAGATTACACTAGGTCTCACCCTGGTCAGAGTAGGTCTCACCCTGGTCAGATTAGACTAGGTCTCACCCTGGTCAGATTAGACTAGGTCTCTCCTTGGTCAGAGTAGGTCTCACCCTGGTCAGATTAGACTAGGTATCTCCTTGGTCAGAGTAGGTCTCACCCTGGTCAGAGTAGGTCTCACCCTGGTCAGAGTAGGTCTCACCCTGGTCAGATTAGACTAGGTCTCACCCTGGTCAGATTAGACTAGGTCTCTCCTTGGTCAGATTAGACTAGGTCTCACCCTGGTCAGATTAGACTAGGTCTCACCCTGGTCAGATTAGACTAGGTCTCTCCTTGGTCAGAGTAGGTCTCACCCTGGTCAGAGTAGGTCTCACCCTGTTCAGATTAGACTAGGTCTCACCCTGTTCAGATTAGACTAGGTCTCTCCTTGGTCAGATAAGACTAGGTCTCTCCTTGGTCAGATTAGAGTCGGGTGAGTCTCTTGTTCTCAGTTTTCAATCATTGCATTTAAAGTGTTAGAAAGTAATTGTATGTCCGCTTTAAAAGCCTTGAAGATTTAAGTGAAATATTATGACTGAAATTTAATTTCATCTTGCAGTGTTTGTCAAAGAAAAAGATTCACTGACTGGTTTATTTAGTCAGTAGATGGCAGCATTGAGCTTTACTTTATATCCAGCCACATACACCTCATCCTGGACATATTGATTTCTTGAAGTTAAGAACTCTAGAGAAGGAACAATTTAGATTTGTATTATTCTGACTGATCCGGCACATTAGTTATGGTTCAGATCTACTATAAATTGAATTATAAACCCCACAATGCTGCTTGATAGCCAGGGTCACTGACATGGTGGAGGGGCGCTCATACTGTATAGCAGTAGCAGCAGCTATAATGCGCTATACAAATAAAGCTTTGATTGATTGATTGATTGATTGATTGATTGATTGATTGAGTAGCAGCAGCCACTGCATGGAAAGTAAAATACGTTGAATTGATACCAATACTGTACTGTGAGAGCTGTTTATTAGCCTTATTTAGTCATTGCTTTGTTGACCTTTGTGTGTGTGTGCGTGTGTGTGTGTGTGTGTGTGTCAGGAACAACATGCCAGACTGTCAGAAGCTGCGAGCCAAGCTCAGGAGGAGGGGGGGCAGACGGGCGTACGCCTGCCAGTGCAGCTGGTTCTCAGCCGGAGACCTGACCCACCTGAGGGACCAGTCACAGCTCAAGTGGGTCTGTGGAAAACACAGCATCTGACACACACACACACACACACACACACACACACACACACACCTCGTCTCGTTCTACCCACTCAGTTACTTTAAATACCAATCGGTCCTCCAATTAGAAACAGACATACTGAGAAATTTCCGCTGCCTCTGCGATGTTTTTGCTGAAATTCTTCTCATTTATCTTGATGTTAGTTGAATTTGGGACCTCTTCCTCTGTCCTCGAACATCAGATCCCGTAGCTAGCTCCGTTTTAAGAGCCGTCTTTGCCAGACGCAGCACAATTTTTATTTGTGGATACACTGGTTTGTTATTCAGTATAATACCTACTTCAGATGCTCCAGATCTTTACCTCGTGTCTCAAGGTCCCTACTCGTCTTTTCCCAGTGTTCTCTCTGTTTTAAGGGATGTCTGAAGTGTTTCTCTATTAGTTTGACTGGCGTTTATTACACCTGACTAACACTTAATGAAAGCTTCCATTCCAACCAAAGATATATATATACATGAATCATTGTATAATATGTAATTATGTCAGTCATGATGAGTAGTTGAAGTCATAAAAATGTTTTATTTTATTGCATTAGCCTACATGTGTTCTCCTGCGCCCAGTCTGTGCATGTGTGTGTATAGTAGACTATTCACATTATGTACTACTTAATTAAATGGATTATTACAACGTAAATCCTCTGGTGCTTTCATTCCTTTGTGACTATTTATACATGTCAGTGTGGAGTCCTGCTACCATAGCATATGCGAATACAGCAGATGTCTGAGGAAATGTCATGCTGCTTCCTCTTAGGTATCGGTCAGTCTCAGATGTGGAGGTCGAAGGTCACTTGTATGAAGAAGTGAGCCGTAGAGCAACCTCATTCCTCATTGTATTCCACAGTGTTGTTGTAGGTACTTCTGGACGTAACTAGTGTCGAAAAAACGACCCTTCATTTCACCAGCTTGCCTTGTATACCTTTTTAATAACTCATCCCTTTCATAGTGCGTTGACTTTTACAGTTCTGAAGTTCATAGCTCATAGCTGTGGTTGGTGTTTATTTGGTAACAGCATACTCGCTGTCTGAAGGACTCCTCTTAAGATCTTCCCCCAGGGCAACAGAACCCAGCTCCTCTTCGCCTGGGACCTCCTTGTCCTCGTAAGGCCCTGGAGAAGAAGATCAACTTTTCACATCGACTGTAAAATAAAGATTCCCATCAGCTATTATGATAACATACATGGACCATAGTACGCAGTGAATTACAATCAAAGTAACTACGTTATACTGTACTGTACAGTAGATAATGTATTCATGACTCTGACATCACTATTACAATAGTATATATGTCTCATGAACATTTCCAAATGAAATGGAGAGTGTGTATTTGAAGGTCCAGTGGATTGACAGTGTCATGGCCGTGGAGATGCTAATGACCATCCCCTACAGCAACAACAGCTGATGAAGCAATGGTGAATAGCTATTGACAAGACATGACAAGCTATGACCTATGCCCAGATCTGCCATACCTCAGCTATTTGAATTACACTTTGACATAATTTGAAATGTTGTCTTTGACTTTTATGAGCTTAGCAAAACGTTTCAATGTAGACTCAGTTCTCTCCTTTGACGGATTACTTCGGCGGCCGTTGAATTAATTCACAGAATCCAAAAAACATTGACACCAGGAAACAGACTCATCAGAGCTGGAGCTGCAGTATCAGGTACCTTGATTCTGATTGGTCATCAGGCAATGGTCGTTGCCTCCTGCCTGGCACTGATGTTGCTGATTGGCTGATTGCACAGTACCTGGAGTATAAGCACTTTCTCCTGTGAACAAAATGCATTTTTCATGGGTTCACAGCTTTCAGTGCTTTGCATATCTGCTCACTAGGAACGTTAATGACACAGTGCTCCTAAGTTGAAGTAATTAGAGTGAAAACATTTTGTCAGTAATATTGTGGGGGTTGTGTTTGTTTGGTGCAAATCTATCTAGCCGTTCACAAATTTGTAAGGTGGCGTTTACGTGACAATAATTACGCGAACCTGGTGGTGCAGACTCGTCCACAGGCTTGGCTATGTTCTCATAGCTTTCTCCAGACGACGTGCTAGAGGTGGACCCCAGGGAGTCCACTCTGCCACACACAACATCCGCCTGCTGGCCATCCCCTCTCAGTCTCCTCTCTAGGGAGAAACGGATGATGTGCGAGTTAGGCAACGATATTACTGTAAGAGTAAATAGTGTTGTTGTGTTAGGCTCTCACAAGCCATGTTTCCATCCACACGTTTTATGCGAATTAAGTTATATCGAATTAAAAATGCCTTATGGAAACAGTAAAATTCGATTAAAAATCATGAAAATCTACAAAAAGTTTGTACTGTCGATCTCATCGGATTTTCTCTTCGATAAAAGTATTTTGTGATAAATGCTTTATCCGATTTAAAGCTCTAGATGGAAACGCACGTTCACCGGCTTTATTCGCATTCATATTTTTAGCGATCCTCACACAATTCGATTGACAAGTGGATGGAAACATGGCTACAGTCTCCCAAAAACGTCTGTGAGGAAGCGTGATGCTTACCTACTGCGCTGTCCGTGCTAAAAAACAGAGGTGATTCCAGCTGCTCGTTCTCCTCTGCATAAATGCTTACATAGCATTCCCCAGACGATGTGCTGGATGAGCGGAACGAATGCACTAGAACATGGACATGTCATTATTCATCACGTATAGGCCTTCTCTAGAACATGGACATGTCATTATTCATCAAGTATAGGCCTTCTCTAGAACATGGACATGTCATTATTCATCACGTATAGGCCTTCTCTAGAACATGGACATGTCATTATTCATCACGTATAGGCCTTCTCTAGAACATGGACATGTCATTATTCATCACGTATAGGCTTTCTCTAGAACATGGACATGTCATTATTCATCACGTATAGGCCTTCTCTAGAACATGGACATGTCATTATTCATCACATACAGGCCTTCTCTAGAACATGGACATGTCATTATTCATCACATATAGGCTTTCTCTAGAACATGGACATGTCATTATTCATCACATATAGGCTTTCTCTAGAACATGGACATGTCATTATTCATCACATATAGGCTTTCTCTAGAACATGGACATGTCATTATTCATCACATATAGGCTTTCTCTAGAACATGGACATGTCATTATTCATCACATATAGGCCTTCTCTAGAACATGGACATGTCATTATTCATCACGTATAGGCCTTCTCTAGAACATGGACATGTCATTATTCATCACGTATAGGCCTTCTCTAGAACATGGACATGTCATTATTCATCACGTATAGGCCTTCTCTAGAACATGGACATGTCATTATTCATCACGTATAGGCCTTCTCTAGAACATGGACATGTCATTATTCATCACGTATAGACCTTCTCTAGAACATGGACATGTCATTATTCATCACGTATAGGCCTTCTCTAGAACATGGACATGTCATTATTCATCACGTATAGGCCTTCTCTAGAACATGGACATGTCATTATTCATCACGTATAGGCCTTCTCTAGAACATGGACATGTCATTATTCATCACGTATAGGCCTTCTCTAGAACATGGACATGTCATTATTCATCACGTATAGACCTTCTCTAGAACATGGACATGTCATTATTCATCATGTCTAGACCTTCTCTAGAACATGGACATGTCATTATTCATCATGTATAGACCTTCTCTAGAACATGGACATGTCATTATTCATCACGTATAGACCTTCTCTAGAACATGGAGATGTCATTATTCATCACGTATAGGCCTTCTCTAGAACATGGACATGTCATTATTCATCATGTATAGACCTTCTCTAGAACATGGACATGTCATTATTCATCACGTATAGGCCTTCTCTAGAACATGGACATGTCATTATTCATCACGTATAGGCCTTCTCTAGAACATGGACATGTCATTATTCATCACGTATAGGCCTTCTCTAGAACATGGACATGTCATTATTCATCACGTATAGGCCTTCTCTAGAACATGGACATGTCATTATTCATCATGTATAGACCTTCTCTAGAACATGGACATGTCATTATTCATCACGTATAGGCCTTCTCTAGAACATGGACATGTCATTATTCATCACGTATAGGCCTTCTCTAGAACATGGACATGTCATTATTCATCATGTCTAGACCTTCTCTAGAACATGGACATGTCATTATTCATCATGTATAGACCTTCTCTAGAACATGGACATGTCATTATTCATCACGTATAGGCTTTCTCTAGAACATGGAGATGTCATTATTCATCACATATAGGCCTTCTCTAGAACATGGACATGTCATTATTCATCACGTATAGGCCTTCTCTAGAACATGGACATGTCATTATTCATCACGTATAGGCCTTCTCTAGAACATGGACATGTCATTATTCATCACGTATAGACCTTCTCTAGAACATGGAGATGTCATTATTCATCACGTATAGGCCTTCTCTAGAACATGGACATATCATGTTTTAGGCCTTCACTAACATGGACATTTCATTGTTTAATTGACTTTCACTCGAACATGGACATGTCATTATTTAATAGACCTTCACTAGAATGTGGACATGTATTAGGCTTGCCTTGCCTTCACACTAGATACGTCAAAAAGTACCTACAACAACATTGATATCCACAAATGATGAACATAATGATCCTGTGTACGAACCAGTTTGGTTTGCAGTATCGCATTTCTCTTCTGTTCTGTCCCCATCAGAGGGGACACTGTGTTTCTCTGGGGCATTGGGGGGCACAACTAAGAAAACAAAATCACATGTTCTTAAATTGCTAATCATTGCTAACTGTGAGGATGAACAACGTTGGGGTTTCCATCATATCAACTCACCGAGGGCAGTAGCCATAGCAATGGGAGGTTGGACATTGAAGTCATAATTTTCATAGTCAGAGTCATCTGAGGAACTTTGATCAAGCCGCTGGGAAAGGTCTGCAGGAGAGATGGAGGGATGAGGGAGATATGGAGGGATGAGGGAGAGATGGAGGGATGAGGGACAGATGGACGGGTGGAGGGATGAGGGAGAGATGGACAGATGGAGGGATGAGGGAGAGATGGAGGGATGAGGGAGGGATGAGGGAGAGATGGACGGATGGAGGGATGAGGGAGAGATGGACAGATGGAGGGATGAGGGAGAGATGGATAGATGGAGGGATGAGGGAGAGATGGAGGGATGAAGGAGAGATGGAGGGATGAGGGAGAGATGGAGGAATGAGGGAGAGATGGACAGATGGAGGGATGAAGGAGAGATGGAGGGATGAGGGAGAGATGGAGGAATGAGGGAGAGATGGACAGATGGAGGGATGAAGGAGAGATAGACAGATGGAGGGATGAGGGATTGATGGACAGATGGAGGGATGAGGGAGAGATGGAGGGATAAGGGAGAGATGGACAGATGGAGGGATGAGGGAGAGATGGAGGGATGAGGGAGAGATGGATAGATGGAGGGATGAGGGAGAGATGGAGGGATGAAGGAGAGATGGAGGGATGAGGGAGAGATGGAGGGATGAAGGAGAGATGGACAAAGGAGGTAAATGAGGACCAACACCAAAACTCTCCACCAAATACACAGTGGACCTGCAGGGGAAGTAGAACCAATAAGGTGCTAAGAGTATAAAGTGCGTCATCCATAACAGCAGGAGTGTGTCAGTTAGTACAGTAGGCTACTCACTGGTGTACCTGTCTGTGGTCCTGACACTGACGAGGTGGGCTTGACTAGCGCCCCCTCTGGCGCTAGGGAGGGACTGGTCGGGCGTCAGCTGACGGATGTGTGTTTGGTCTATCACAAGTGTTAGTAACAGAGAAAAAGTTCATTCCCATGTCTGCCTTTGGTGCATAGGTAGGTACTTTAAGAAGAAGTCTTTATTTGTCATGCAACACTCTTGTCTGAGAGGTTCAAGGAAAGGAACATTCCGGAAGAGTTACAGCGAGAAAGACTGGGGAAATGGGAAACAACATGACAGCCGAACAGTGACTCACCAGCTCTCCTCCTGATGGACAGGAAGAGTCTGGCGTTGGACAGGAGGGCGAGGAGGAGGAGGACAGACAGACAGATGCAGCCCCAGACGGCTGGGGCGAGGCGGGGTGGCTTCTCTGCTTCACCGGTCAACGTCACCTGGTCTGGAGGGAGAAAAACTGAAATGATCGTTTGAGTCAGATTAAAATGTAGAATAGTAAAGTAGACAAGAAAGATTATTTAATGAGCAGTCTCAGTATTATTAATTGCATTGCATATTTGTATGAATTCAGGAGGCTAGGCTTCTTGATCAAATCCTATAATAAGGTGTGCCGGCCGCCATGGATGTTCAACAACACTTTGATTCTGTTCACATACGTAGATGGTAAGAGCCAAGATCGCGCTGCTGGCGTGGCGTTCTCGTGGAATAGCGTTTCAGCCTCATCACGGCCTACTCGGCCCAGCGGGAGCAGCTTTGTGAGATAGGCAGCCAGTACAACTAGAGACTCGCCCCACAAGCTAACTATGAAGCTGAAACGTTGGCTTACTTGTGGTCCAAATTGGGGTGTTCTGTTCTGTCGGGTGGTCTGGTAGAGATCCGTTGAAAATTCCTGTCGGAGAAGAGAAAATAATTAAGGTATTATAAATTCATACAAAAGCGACACACACACACACACACACACACACATACACACACACACACACACACACACACACACACACACACGTGCCGCACAGCTCCCTGATATTCTAGACCAGAGATCACCACCTCAGGTATCTGTTTTTTTGTCCCTCAAGTTCATTAATTTAAGTGTTTACTCTGTCAGAGTTCATGGTCAGACATTTTAGTGAGCAATTACACACAGGAATCCATGGCAGTGCCTCAGAATTATGAATAGAAGAATGAAAACTAGATAACGATAATGCTGTGATAATGATAATACCTTGTTGGAGGTCTAGCATCTGAACTATACTGAGTGTAACTAAAGTAGGCTTCATGAGTGAAGTACACAACAAAAGCTCAGCTAAATGCGACTGGTCGTCATAGCAACGTGGTGTGACGTCATATAGAGGGTTTTTCCTGCTCTCCATGCAAGTGTAACTGAGTGAAAGGTGAGAGCAGCTGGATGAAACCGGCGCTGACAGGCCCTCCAAGAGGTCCGTCCCTATTGGCGCAACTGTCAGTGTGTTCGCCTCCCAAACGGGAGACAGGGGGTCTAATCCTGCCCTGGGCACGCCGAAACGGATGGGTTACACTAGCTATGAGGAGTTTCCTTTCCTCCGCGCTACTCGAGAGCAAAGGGAATAAATATCACACATATAAACACAGCCTGATAAGGTCATGAGCCTCATCCCTCTTTGCTCCTCACTCTCTCAACTCATCACATCCCTGTCGTTGGCCTGTAGCCGGCAAACAATCAGGGATATGAGGAAGATCTTGAGAAACTTGAGGTAATGAAGACAGTCACGTTTTAGTTGTTACTGGATATGTTAATAGGCATTCCAGGGCATTATTTGAGTGTAACCATGAAAGATACAAAGAAAGCTGTTAGAAACTATTAATCTGAATGATCAACTGTCAATCCATTGATTAATTGATTACATTATGTGCATTTAACACAGAATATGACACTTGATATGATATATGAAAATAGCGTTGTTGTACCTGAGCACACCACCCCTGCGTCTTCCTTGTGTCCACAGTGATTGGCGTTCCGCTGCGATGGACACTCCCACAGGCTTTTCTCTCCACCCCCACAGCTCACCTCCGTCAGGTGAACCACGCCCACGCCTGGTCCGTAGGCCCCGCCTTGTCCCGTCACGTTCAGCGCAAAGCCGCAGTCCAACTGGGCACAAGCCACGCCCCCGTCTACCAGATCCCACCCATCGTCACACACCGTCCCCCACTGGCCCCCCCTCCACACCTCCACCCTCCCCTCACATGGGCCCGTTCCTCCGGCCAATCGCACTTCCTGCTGCCCTGAGTGACAGATCAATCAACCAATCAGTTCACAGAGGACCAGGCTCAATGAGAGGTGTTGTACACAGTTTCCAACCAAAATGGTGCTGAGCACAACTCCAGATATTCAACTGTTGCATGCAATGTAGCAATATCATATTTGAGGTTTCAAAAAAGATCAAGGCGATACTGTTTCACAGAATCTGAACACTAACAGTTTGTTGCTTAGGAAGCCCTAGCTTTGAGTGCCGATTCATCTGGTAAACTAGTCAAATATAATCACTTGATCTGACAAACTGTACTGACCACTAACGAGATCCTCGCCACAGATAACGTTCGTCCCATTAGAGCAGTCACTCCCTGTAGCTGCAGAGCAGTTGTCCACCTGCTGCCCACCGTACACACACCCGCTCAGGCAGCTGGACATGTCCAGAAGGACCACGCCCTTCTGGCTGAACTCGCCGCCTCCCCCACAGCTTACACTGGCACATAAGTCTGTCGCTGCCCCGGGCCACTCTGGAGCCCCAGGGTCAAAGGTCAGAGGTGTCCATGTCCCCCCGTAGAGAGCCTGGATGAGACCGGAGCAGTTGTGAGACAGCCGCAGTGGTAGAGCGGAGCCTGTGGAACAGGGAGGTTAGAAGAAGGTCAAGGATGTTTCTTTGTCGTTATGTACAAGATACAGGTGCCAAGAAATGCTCCTAGAGACGGGACATATGATGAGCAGCAAGCGGATCTGGGCCATATACAGGCCAGATCTGGCCCTTGTGGCTTAGTTCCGGCCCATATATGGCCCAGAATCATTATCACATCCGCTTGCTATGTGGGTATTCACTTGTAGTAGCCTTGTGGTGTACGGGTTTCTGGAAATCAAGATACAAATCAAATATGGTGTGAAACCCTCAGTGTTTACGGTGAAATATATTTTGGGCACAGGCACGAAATGGAAACTCACACGCATGGCGCAAACACACACACACACACACACACAAACACACACACAGAGTAAATGCCCTGGCTGTCTGGAGGCCAATGGTGTGCTGTGCTCTTTGCAGACGTTCCAGAAGAGCAGCCACATCCTGTGAGTCACTTCCTGTGGAAATGTCACTGTGGAAAAAGAGGGTGGGGTGGGGGGGGGGGGGGGGGGGACACTGAGGGGACCAGCCTTGAATGTAGTAAGAACACCACGACAACTGTGCTTGGTTTTCACCTCATGGGATGCTGGGCTCCTCATTTGAGTTAGAGCAGCATTCTGAAAAGACTGTCTTGATTTGGAAACAGGTCGATATTTTAATGACCACCGTTGCCCTGTACACAGCGAACGTGGTGGAACATTTTGTTCACCCAAAGAGATCTCATCTGTTTAAAATATTATTTTAGGGGGACTATATTCTATGGCGTTTCAGGGACTATATTCTATGGTGTCAGATCAACACAGATTGCGGAGGCCTCCAGATGTCAAACTGAGCTTGGCTGGAGCGTCCAATCAGTACTGAGGAAAGACTGGTTGGGTATTTTGAGTCACTGTAGCATCATTTGAATACAAGAGTCACTCAGTCAGACCGGAGGTCAACTCCTCAGTCTCTCCGGATCATAAGGTCATTGGAAGAGAATTGGCTTTAATTATATATTTAAAACAATATTGATAATGAAGGGTAGTTTGTAACCCTATCTCTCAAGTAAGCCCAGGTGGTATATTTTACCAAGCCGACAGAGCAAACTGTTGGAACAGTTGAAACAATGAATGTCAGATGCTGATAACAGCAATGAAGCCTCTGAATCTTTGAACTGAACCATGTCAGTTAATATGTATAAGGTTTAGATTGTGGGGTTTAGGTTATAGGGTTTACAGTAGGTTATGGTATTTGAGGTTATATAATTCTAATATTCTTGAAAAGGACAACTGTTTACAGAGCCATTTCCCTATGAAATACACTACCTTATCACATACACACTGTAAGCAAAGGATCATATCGCTGCATGGCATGAATTTAAGTTTATTCAAATTTAGTATCAATAGTGCATAAGTTAGACATTTTGTATCGGTTTTTAAATGGTCTTTTTCACTGTTTGTAATGTTGTTGTGGTTGTGAGTTTGGACCTCAGGAAGACTAGCTGTCTCTGTGGAGTTAGCCAATGGGGATCCTAATAAAGAATGATTGGGTGTAGATTATGCCATGTGAAGTGGTATAGTCATGTATTTAGCCACCTCAGCTCCATCACATTGTTGATTGAGTTCTTGGATACGTCACAAGTAACATGGCTAATAAACTATTAAACAGATCGACACCGCAGTAGTGTTTGAAATACAATAATGAAACCATGAAATACAATAATGAAACCATGAAATACAATAATGGAACCATGAACAACCATGGCTGTATTGTTGCTCCAAACTATAATGCAGAGGGAAAGTGTTAATTTATGAAACATTCATTTGAATCTACACTTTTCTAAACAGAAGAGTTTCACTGAATTGTGTATTTTATTCAGACCTCAATGAAAAAACATTGTAAATGGACTTAGTCATTGTTCACTTTGAGCTTGGTGTTATCGGGCCCGTCTGTTTGACACTAACTCCCTGCACTTTATCACGATCTGAACTGCCTCATTTACAGCTTGACTTGGATAAATAATATTACTGCCACATACTACTACCACAATCCTCCCTCTTAAGCACCTATTGTATTTTAAGTTTGATTTTCTTGCACTTTACCTTTAGTGCTAGACTATGCTCTTAGTCACTTGTTTTAGAAAGGAGATGCACTTCTGAGTTTTGGCAAGTAGTAGAACATTGGCTTTTCCTACGTTAAATGCAATTACTGTACGTCGCTGTGGATAAAAGCATCAGAAAAATGACTGTAATGTAATGTAATATTAGCACCAGCATATAAACACATTCTTTCAAGAAATTATTTGAAAATTGTGCTCCCCATGTATCTCATTGGCAACGTGTTCTTCATATAACAGAAATTGTTTCAAGAAGTATCACAGAAGATTAGATCATTTATAGTTATTCATATTAATTATTGTGGTGTAGTCATTTAGATTAGTTATTGTAGTGGTCATTTAGATGAGTTCTTGTAGTGTAGTTCTGTGTTGTCAGAAAGATGAAGGAGATGATAGTGGACTACGGGAAGACTCGCGAAGCAGGAGAGATCTACAACCCTCTAAACATCAATGGAACCCCTGTGGAGAGATATTTTGTATTGTTTTTTTGGTTGCCAGATCTTCTTGGTGTCCAGATCAGCAAGGATCTGACATGGGCTATAAACACAGACACGATGGTAAATGGTAAATGGTAAATGGACTGCACTTATATAGCGCTTTTCTACCTTAGCGGCACTCAAAGCGCTTTACAATGGCCTCTCATTCACCAATTCACACACACATTCACACACCAATGGCGGTAGCTGCCATGCAAGGTGCTAACCTTCTCATTGGGAGCAATTTGGGGTTAGGTGTCTTGCTCAAGGACACTTCGACATGTGTACAGTCGGAGCTGGGATTCGAACCACTGACCCTTCGATCATTGAACGACCCGCTCTACCAACTGAGCTACAGCCGCCCCAATGGTGAGGAAATCAAGGCAGATGCTGTTCCACCTCAGCGTCTGAGGAAGTTCCGAGTGTCTCCCCAGATACTCAGGGGTTTCTACACATATTGAGATGGTCCTGACCGGCAACATCACCAACTGGTATGGGAGTATCTCCAGGAAAGACCAGAAGGCAGAGAGGTCCGGTCAGCACAGGGGTGATCTCATCTTCATCTCCCAGGCCGCCATAAGAAGAAGAAGATCTTAATGACTTGCCTGACGAAATGGTAAAATTAAAAAATCCACACAAGGCGGTGCAGAACCAGGGCCAGGACAACCCTGAAGGATCCCAGTCACCAGGACAACCCTGAAGCATCCCAGTCACCAGGACAACCCTGAAGGATCCCAGTCACCTGGACAACAGCCTCCTCTTTCTGCTCAGGTCAGGAATGAGGTAGCGCAAACTCTAAACCAACTAAGAGACTCAGAAGGCCTTCTTGCCTCAGACCAGCAGGGTTCTGAATACAGAGACGGCCTGTTGAACTCTGGACTCAACTCAGTAGCTACATTCAGCACAACTGCACTTTATATTATGAATTACGAATTCTAGACCCATGCGTATACCTATCTATTTAACCCAACTGCACTAGTCTATAGTTCCAGCATCCCATCCCTTCATGTATATACTTTGTATCTTATATCTAAATACATAAGACATTGTTTCTCATATATATATATATATATATATATATATATATATATATATATATATATATATTGCTTAGTGTGTGCACAATCTAGGAGCTAGCGGAAGAACAGGATCACTACTTCGTACTTTGTACCTGTATGATGTAGTATGTTACAAATAAACATGACTTTCACTTTGTTTGGGCTTTCCAGGTTATTTGTTGGCTCAGAATGAGAAAGCGGCAGCCAAATAGTATTGATCAAAAATCACAACACGGCAATATCTTTGTGAATGCCACTTACCACGTTTTTCTAAATTGCACATTTTTAAGTGTTATATTTGACATTAATTGAGTCACAGGTAGCACAATCATTATATCACATCGATACAGATAGTGATGATAGTGTCGCTGAATGAAATATGCAATGAGAAAATAGATTGAATACAATATAAATGCCAGTACGGGTTTGAAGCATGCTACTTTGTCAGAGGACTGAAAGAACTCTTGACAGAAGTCTTTTGCACACCTGAAATGGCCAGTATCCAGGTGTGCAGGAAAGAAGTATATGGCAAAAAAAAAGATGGTTACCTTGTGAGACGATAAGAAAAAGTGGAATTAGATTCAGCCTTAATATTTCCATTCCCCACCCGGCAGAGCAGGGTGCTTCATGCACGCTTCCGTGACAGACGAAGCTACTGTCAGCTTCTTCAACAGCAGGAGGCTGCCTGCCAATCAAGAGATGCCTATCAAGCCCTCTAATGGAGGAGTGTGTTGCTAATGTGAAAGTGTGGCCTCGCTCTGTTTGTTTGTGGTGTTGCAACATGTGGTTTCCCCCCTGCATTGCTTCTCACACATAATCAAACAGGTCTGTCTCTGTACAGGAGAACACAGGCTCTCTGAGTCACACGTCTAAGATCGTCTGAGAGACAGATACGCCCTCACGAAAACATCAGAAATCATTCACATCCTAGAAATGTTAAAGCTGTGTTACAGCAATGTTAAAACAATATACAGAACATGGACAAAAATGTTGGAACACGCGATAAGCAATAAGGTAGCAATGAATGCCGCTTCTAATTGGGAATCATGTTTATAAAGTTTAGATTTTCTTTTTTTTATGATGATGATGATGATGATTATTATTATTGTTGCTGCTGCTGTTGTTGTTGTTGTTGATGTTATTGTTATTTTAATTTTGTATAATGTTGTATTATCCGCTAAATTCAGTGTTTCTATTAATTGCTTTGCTGTGCGGACCCCAGGAAGACTGGCTGTCTAATAGGGATCCTAATAAAACTTAAAAAAACATGGAACCATGTATCTATCATGTATCACATTTATCACATGTATCACATTTGCAGCCACACACCTGTATACACATTTGTTAATACGTAACCACACACCTACTGTATATACTGTACACATTTGTTCATAAACTGTCCTCTGTTTTAAATATGTACAGTCTAAGAAGAAGTGCCCAATGTAAAAACAATGAAAGTAACAAGAACACAAGATACTGTAAGCATTCAGCTGCTAAAGCAAGACACGTTGGACAGGATACTAGGTCCTAGCTAGTAATACATATACTAGGTCCTAGCTAGTAATAAATATACTAGGTCCTCACTAGTAATAAATATACTAGGTCCTAGCTAGTAATAAATATACTAGGTCCTAGCTAGTAATAAATATACTAGGTCCTAGCTAGTAATAAATATACTAGGTCCTAGCTAGTAATAAATATACTAGGTCCTCACTAGTAATAAATATACTAGGTCCTAGCTAGTAATAAATATACTAGGTCCTAGCTAGTAATAAATATACTAGGTCCTAGCTAGTAATAAATATACCAGGTCCTACCTAGTAATAAATATACCAGGTCCTAGCTAGTAATAAAGATACTAGGTCCTAGCTAGTAATAAATATACTAGGTCCTACCTAGTAATAAATATACCAGGTCCTAGCTAGTAATAAATATACTAGGTCCTAGCTAGTAATAAATATATTAGGTCCTAGCTAGTAATAAATATACTAGGTCCTACCTAGTAATAAATATACTAGGTCCTACCTAGTAATAAATATACTAGGTCCTACCTAGTAATAAATACACTAGGGTCTACCTAGTAATAAAGCACTAGATCCTACCTAGTAATAAATATACTAGGGCCTATCTAGTAATAAAGATACTAGGGTCTACCTAGTAATAAATATACTAGGGTCTACCTAGTAATAAATATACTAGGTCCTACATAGTAATAAAGATACTAGGTCCTACATAGTAATAAAGATACTAGGTCCTACATAGTAATAAAGATACTAGGTCCTACATAGTAATAAAGATACTAGGGCCTACCTAGTAATAAAGATACTAGGTCCTACATAGTAGTAAAGATACTAGGGCCTACCTAGTAATAACGATACTAGGGCCTACCAGGTAATAAAGATACTAGGGCCTACCAGGTAATAACCATATTAGGTCCTACCTAGAAATAAAGATACTTGGTCCAAGCTAGTAATAAAGATACTAGTGACTACCCAGTAATAAAGATACTAGGATCTACCAGGTAATAACAATACTAGATCCTACCTAGAGATAAAGATACTAGTGCTTACCTAGTAATAAAGATACTAGGGCCTACCTAGTAATAAAGATATTCAGTCCTACCTAGAAATAAAGAGAATAGACCCAGACAGAGCTATCACCAAAACCTAGCTAACATGATCAATCAGAGACTTGAGGCTGTCCTTGCTTAATAGCCTATATTGATTTCTTTGTTTTTCCATGTATGTTTGTCATGTTTTAAGTGTTTGTTTTTGTTCTGGGCGTAGAACACTGCCTGTCCTGACCTGTTCAGACTCAATGTGACTAACATAAAGGAACGAATCAATAAATTACTTTATCAGGACATCCTGAGATTGAGCTCTTTGAAAACTGTTTCCACTAAATTCACTTCTTTCTCCTGTCCTCCTGTATTTTCTTCTTAGGTTCTTCCTTTGTGATGAACTTGTGTCCTTTGTGCAGTATAATGTACACTGTTCTTTACTGATACGTAGCACAAACATGCTGCATCTCAGCTTCATTTTCACCTTTTCATTCGGTTAGCATCTGAATTGCTCTTCATCAGAGTTTACATTTAACAATGTAGTAGTCACATTTGTGTACAGCATGCTGTAGCCTATACAGTAACAAGCATTTTGCACATTCAGAATTGTGTCAAGTCCATTGATATAAGCAAATTCTATCTAATCTCTGTGGGGTTGATTCTCCAGTCTAATAATTAGTTATACCGAAGATGGCTGACCTATTTCTCTGGCTTTGTTCAAACACTCATTCACACAGATACTGTAGCTGATTCCTCTGAACTTCCTGCGTTGCCCTCGTGTTCACGACAGAATTCAGCACCACAACAACCAGGAAATGAAGCCATGTGGCTTTTCCTAGGGAGACAATAGCCCTGCGTTGTAGTTATATATTAGACCAAAGTCTCGACATGTACCATTCATTGGTCTGGGTCTTATATCCATCCTAAGTTTCATCAAAACATCCGTCCAACTAGCCTTCCGCCTCTCCCCTGCAGCGTAGACACTTCCCCCTGGTGTCTCAATGTGAGATTTCATATCCCTGAGACAGACAGGACAACCTGTTCAGACATGTCCCTCATCTGAACTCTCTGTTCTACCAGCCTGTGGAAATTCTCTCTCCTCCTGTTCTTTCAGTCTTTTCTCTGTTGGTGAGTCACTCTGTGACTAGTAGTAATACTAGTAGTAGTAATAGTAGTAGTAGTAGTAGTAGTAGTAGTAGTAGTAGTAGTAATACTAGTAGTAGTAATAGTAGTAGTAATAGTAGTAGAGGTAGTAGTAGTAGTAGTAATACTAGTAGTAGTAGTAGTAGTAGTAGTAGTAGTAGTAGTAGTAGTAGTAGTAGTAGTAGTAATAGGAGTAGTAGTAGTAGTAGTAGTAGTAGTAGTAATACTAGTAGTAGTAGTAGTAGTAGTAGTAGTAGTAGTAGTAGTAGTAGTAGTAGTAGTTGTACTAGTAGTAGTAATACTAGTAGTAGTAATAGTAGTAGTAGTAGTAGTAGTAGTAGTAGTAGTAGTAGTAATAGTAGTAGTAGTAGTAGTAGTAGTAGTAGTAGTAGTAGTAGTAATAGTAGTAGAGGTAGTAGTAGTAGAGGTAGTAGTAGTAGTAGTAGTAGTAGTAGTAGTAGTAATAGTAGTAGAGGTAGTAGTAGTAGAGGTAGTAGTAGTAGTAGTAGTAGTAATAGTAGTAGTAGTAGTAGTAGTAGTAGTAGTAGTAGTAGTAGTAGTAATAGTAGTAATAGTAGTAGAGGTAGTAGTAGTAGAGGTAGTAGTAGTAGTAGTAATAGTAGTAGTAGTAGTAGTAGTAGTAGTAGTAGTAGTAGTAGTAGTAATAGAGGTAGTAGTAGTAGTAATAGTAGTAGAGGTAGTAGTAGTAGTAGTAGTAGACTTAAGTAGTAGAAGTAGTAGTAGACTTAAGCAGTAGATGTAGTAGTAGACTTAAGTAGGTTTAACATTTTTAGAAGGAGCATGTAACAGTAGGAGTAGGCAAATGACAAGTTTTCATTTTCAACGTTTTATCTCTTCCTGTCAAAACGAGTCAAACATTTAGCTAATCTGTCCCTGAGTGGGAGTGGCCTTCTGGGCAGACCTGGCTGGGGGCGGGTCCTTCCATGAGAAAGGGGTGGAGCTGTACCTGCTCCAGGCTGGGCCGTTCCATCGCGTTCGTTCTCAGACACCAACGAATCAGCTGACGGCAATCTGACAGGCCCAGATCAGAGTGGATTTCAAATGAAAGGCCTGCTGGGCATGTTGTAGGATTCCCACAGAGCAATTAAGCCACATGCTTTGTTGACAAGCCAAAACTTGTCGACAACCATCTGTTCCCCCTCACTCGGCATATCTTAACGCAACAAGTAGCATAACACCCACGTCACCACGCAGTCCTTCATTTTACTTTTTGTTGAGTACTCCTTCCCTCCATCCTTCCCTCCTCCATCCCTCCATCCCTCCTCTTGTCTCTCACCTGGGGAGACGCCCTTGGTGAAGTGAACGCGCCCCTTCATGGTCTCCCGGAGGGTGTAGAAGGGCAGGCAGCCGCACACCAGCTGGTACAGGGTGATGCCCAGGGACCATGCGGTGGCCGGCCAGGCCAGGTACTGCTGCTGGTGGAACCACTCGGGGGGCGAGTACTCCAGGGTGCCTGCGGGGAGGGAGAGACGGGCAACGGGGGGATTTCACCATTCAGCCCCTGAAAATACCACCTGTCACCATTCAAATCTGAAAATACCACCTGTCACCATTCAAATCTGAAAATACCACCTGTCACCATTCAAATCTGAAAATACCACCTGTCACCATTCAAATCTGAAAATACCACCTGTCACCATTCAGCCCATGAAAATATCTACCGTCACCATTCATATCCTATGGTAGACCATTACTTTTACTATTAATACTGCAGGTGTAATCCCTGCACCTGTGCCACTAACCCTGTCCTGCCCTACGATCTCTGAGGTACGGTGAGATGACAAAGAAGATTTTAAGAATTCCAGTTATTCCATTTCTGAAATAAATTACCCCCTGACCTGCAAATTCCTTGTAGGCTGTATTTTTCAACACATCCCCGCACCCGAAGTCAAAGAGCTTGACCCGGTGCGAGTCGCTCTGGATCAGGAGGTTCTCGGGTTTGACGTCCCGATGCAGGACCCCTCTCTCCCAGCAGTGCTCCAGCGCCCTCAGCAGCTGCGCCAGCACGTGGCGCGCCAGCCCCTCGCCCACGGTACCGCCCAGGTCCTCGCAGAAGGCCAGCAGGTCCTGACAGGGCTCGGGCCGCTCCAGGACCATGACGTAGCGCGTGGGCTGGTCGAACCACTCCAGCATCTGCAGGACGTAGGGGCACGGCGGCGCCCCGTTCACCTGCTTCATCAGCGCCACCTCCAGGGGCAGCGGCCCGCCTTGACCCGGCTGCGTGGCCGCGCGGAGAGAGAGTGCGGTGTTAGCGTTTTTGGATACAGCTATCGGCTATTAGCATTCAGCTTGCTAAGCTAATATCTGATACAAGTACTCACAATGTCTAGCTCCTCCTCAGATTGGGCCTTGGACACATACTTGATGGCTACCTATTAGACAGTGATATATCAGGGGTCAGGCTTGGCCTCCTTGGGGTCGAAGCCTATGGCTAATGCCTATGGTTCATGCATTACATTAGCTACATTACTACTACATTAGCTCTTAACCTGATGACTCTTGGCAGTCAGTCAGTGCACCTGCAACAGGGATAATAAATACTTTGTGATGGTATTAAAAGTTAGCAAAGCTTTTAATGAATGTGCCTGTAATACTGTCATATTGTGAAAGATGTTAGCAGCACAATTAAAAGAGCATGGTTCATTTTTAGAACGAAGGGTCACTCAAAAAGAAGAAACAACTAAAGACATTGAAGGAAGAGTAGGCCTACCTTTCCTGCACACTGCGCAGGGCTCCACCATAAAAAAACATTACCCAGAAGCACAATGTCATTAAAGCTTTAAAAACCACCAAAGATTACATATCAGTGGCCAATTGAAAGAGATAGGTAATTTTCCCTTAATTTAAGATGATAATAGACTCAATAATGATATCATCCCACAGTTTTGAAAGGTAAGCTCTTAAAGGTAATCTCCTTAAATGTTCTAAAGTTTAGAGGTAAAACATATGACATTATAGTCATTACATTACAGTCATTTAGCAGACGCTTTTATCCAAAACGACTTACAATAACTGCATTTAACAGACAGTTAGTGTACTACTACTTGGCAGAACTCAGTGCATCTCCCTTCTAAACAAGTGACTAAAAGCATAATCTAGTGCTAAAGCCAAAGTGCAAGCGTAGCGAAATATAATAGTCTAATATACTGTAGTTTGAAAATCAAGATGTTCAGCTGAACCGGGGGAGGGAGGGAAGAGCGAAGGACCCAGAGGGGAGGACAGGTTCAGGACATCGTTCAGCTGGACCAGGTCTTTCATCAGTAGGCTGATGGCTTTTTCTGATGGTGTTACTGCTCTGCAATGCAGGAGAGGTGCTAAACCTTGAACGTCTTTTGTTATTTCGTCTTTTCTGATGCTTCGTTCTAAAAACCAGCCTTCTCTATCATGTTCTCAAGCAGATATCAGGGAGGGAGGAGGGAGGGAAAGTTCCAAGGTGGAGGACAGTAATATTGTTTGACAGTCTGAGGAAAAACAGCCCTCTGAGGTACAATAGGACACATGATGCAGGACAGTTTGAGACCAGGTTATTTTGGATTCTTATAAGTGACTGCGAACATTCTTATCCCATGATTGCATCACCATTCACCTCTGTCTCTCTCTCTCTCTCTGTCTGTCTCTCTCTTTATATATATCTATCTCTCTCCCTCTCTCTATATATATCTATCTATCTCTCTCCCTCTCTCTCTCTCCAGAGTCTCAAAAGTACTGGAGTAGAGTAGCTATAAGGTACTAATATAGGTGTTGTATAAGTGGGCATAAAACCTGTAATGGACTCAAAGCTTGATTCTAGGCTGTAGTCGATCTAAAGCTACGTTTTAAGCTGTAACGGACCTAAAGCTAAGTTCTTCTAGGCTGTAGTCGATCTAAAGCTAAGTTCTTCTAGGCTGTAGTGGACCTAAAGCTAAGTTCTTCTAGGCTGTAGTCGATCTAAAGCTAAGTTCTTCTAGGCTGTAGTGGACCGAAAGCTCAGTTCCAGGCTGTGGTGAAGTTCTGACTGATTACGCTCCTGAAACAGTGTCACTGTCAAACTGTCCAGAAGCAGGAAGGTGTCTCACCGGCAGGCCATCTGATATCCGGGTGCCGGCGTAGACCGAGCCGTAACCGCCTTTCCCCAGCAACGGACCCTTAGTGTACACCTTCTCCAGCCTCACTGCCCAGACAGAGAGAGGGACAGGAGGGAGGAGAAGATAGAGAGAGGGAAAGAAGAGAGAGGGGGAGAAATAGGGAGAGAGTGAGGGAGAGAAGAGAGAGAGAGGGAGAGAGGAGAATCGAGAGGGAGGAGAGAGAGGGGGAGAGGAGAGAGAGGAGAAGAGGAGAGGGCAAGAGATAGAGGGAGGGAGAGAGGGAGAGGGAGAGAGAGTAAGAGGGACAGACAACCAAAGTTAGTAACTTTTTTTGATCTGTGTTTGAACTCCAGGCTGTATTGAGGTGCGGGGAGGCAGCCCCTCTTTACCTTTGCGACGGCGTTTAGAGGCTTTGGGACGGGAGGTGGAGGGGGACCCACGGCCCTGGCGGCGGTTCATCTCCTCCGGTTCCCTCAGGGCTGGTGGTCTGGAGCTCTGGCCAGGGTTCAAGGCTGGTGGTCTGGAGCTCTGGCCAGGGTTCAGGGCTGGTGGTGTGGAGCTCTGGCCTGGGTTCAAGGCTGGTGGTCTGGAGCTCTGGCCAGGGTTCAGGGCTGGTGGTGTGGAGCTCTGGCCAGGGTTCAGGGCTGGTGGTGTGGAGCTCTGGCCAGGGTTCAGGGCTGCGTGGTGGGGTGAGGGCTCCAGCCACCCCCAGCTGCCTGCAGCCCGGGCCCTGGAGGACGGTGCTTCGCATCTCCCACGGACTCTCGCAGACCGTCGGCACAGGACCTTGGGCACGGGGGGCGTGGGGACAGCCGAAGACTCGTCTGGTGAACTGCATTCTGGTCCAGCAGCAGTTCTGGCGCAGTGGGTTCCAGACCTCTTTCTCTTCCTCTCTCCTGCCCCATTCAGGATCCTCAAAGCCTGGCCCCTGGTGTTGTAGGCTGAGGGCAACACAATGAGAGAGGAGGCAAACTGTTTTCATGACGATTATTCAGAATGAAGATTTACATGTCCACACTCCCACTTTCACCAACAATAGCCCTTAATAAGCAATTTGTGAACAATTTCTTTGGTCTGTAAATGTTAGACAAATGCAAAATGAATATGCATATATTAATTAATTAATACATATTGCACTGTATGTGTAATAAAACATTGTTGATAAACATATTGCTTCAATGTTTTAGTGCAAATTGCTAATTTTGACCGAGCCCGTCTACAAACTACATCGTGGAAACGTTTTACCGGGAGTGGGAGTATCCTGGGAGCTACGAGTTAACATGGTTGCATAAATCATTTAACATCAGCCATGCTTTTACGTTGGCTGAAACGAATAAGCCTATGTCAAAGCAAATTGCGCATCTGAATTCGTTGTGATTTGACGTAGGCTATCTGACGTAATCGACACCAACGATCAAATCGATTGTTACGCGGATCATCCGCGATGTCTGATTTTTGGTTTTGATAGGCTAGAAGAACCGTTTTAAAACAATCGGTTTAGATAGGCAAAGAAGAACAATCAAAATTGTCTATTCAGTTTGATATCTTTAAGAGTTGAGTCATTTTAAGTGTCTGAGTCATTTTCAGTCGCTCTCTCCTCCTCAACCTCGATGTCAAGTTAGAGGTCAATCCTTCGACACCTAAATCAAACATCTCTGTAAGACATCGTTCTATCGCCTTAAAAACATCACCATACTCCGTCCCACGGCCCACCTTAACCTTGTCTGATGCTGAGAGGACTGTGGATGCCTCTGTCTCCTCAAGGCTGGACTAGCCTACTGTAATACACTTAATACACTTTTAAGAACTCTCTCCGCCAAACGCCCCCTGATATATTTGATCTGGACACAGCCTGCTTCTTCATACCCCCAGGACTTCATACCCCCAGGACTTCATACCCCCAGGACTTCATACCCCCAGCTCTGCTCTATCCCGCCTTTGGAATGCCCTCCCTGACAATCTGAGGGCACCTCAGACTCTAGGTTCTTTTAAGACTGGTCTAAAGACCTAGGCTATTTATTTAGAAAAGCTTAAGTAATATATATTTTATATAGCCTATTAATTTGTGTCTGTTTTCCTAATGACTTTGCGATTGTTTCAGTACTTTGAGATTGTTTACAATGAAGGGTGCTTTATAAATAAAATTAATTATATTAGGTAGCCTACTATTAGTCATTTATCTATCCAGTGGTAGGCCTAGATAACGTTACATTGAATAAATGGGCCAACATAAAACAGGGTTAGAGGATCTCTGTGCAGTGGTGGCTGCGTTTCAAGCAGTTTAAAGTTCAAGTTCACGCCTGTTGAATAAGTTTCCTTGTGCTCCGGTAGGGGGCGCAAATGAGCGCAGCTCGGCTACTATCATAACGGGATTACCTGCGATCCGGTTACTCATCCCTCCGTCTAATGGGTCGCGTGGGTAGACGAGAGAAGGAGCCTAGGAGGAAGCCTGCTATGTAACAGAATTGTTTTATTTTATTGTAGGCTACACTATGACGTCATTTGCAGTGATGTCACGTCCATTAGCCTATTATTCCTTAATAAGCTACCTAGCCTACTCACTAGTTCAGAACTATGAGCCAGGCTTCATGCTGAGCAGCACTGACAGACTTTGGCTACTACACCACAGTGGTTATGGTCAAGAGGGGTCGGGTCAATAGTGTACAGTAGGTCATGTGACCATTGACTAAAGAATGTATGACGTCATAGGCCAGTGGGTTCTTGGGCCCCTGCCATCATTTGGCTGTTCCATTCTAAACAGCATGGAGCTCAGTCAGCCATGAACACACAACAAACCTATTTCCTGTTTGAAATACACAAGAATTGAAGATCTGTTTTTATTGGAATGCAGGGGTGTGAGAGCAGAGGACAGACAGACACACCACCACCACGTTATTTAGAGAATATTTCAGAGAAAATTAGTATTTAATAATGATATGCTGGATTACATTCAGGTTTTAGCCCTTTTGAGAAGTTATTGAAATGACGAAACAGCAAAACAAAATCACAAGGGAGGAGGATATCGCAAAGACACCACACGAACGCGAGTTCTTTTCCATGAGATTCGAGTGGTTCCAATCACAGAGCAAACAAACAAGACAGTCTTGTTAAGGGAATGGTAAGCTCTCTTGTTTTTGCTCTGGATTTCATCTCATCTCACCCTCCAGAGGTGATGTCATACAGGAAGTACCACGGTCCAATCCTGTCAGTCTCTACGGTCTCCGTGACAACGTAAGTCCAGGTTCCGACCCGTCTCTCAGGGAGGGTAAAGTGCTGGTGATTGATCCGGTCGTCATTATTGTAGTTGCGAACAGCACAGGGAGAACCCGTCGTCTTAACATCTACCTAAATGTACAAAATGAACTGTACAAATGTACAAAAGTCTTTAAAAAGCATTCAGAGGAACAACCTGGATAGACATGATCATTTGGGAACTAACGTATAGTATGCCGTAGGGTTGATCGCATCAAGATTAATGTGCCACCGATGTGAGTGCAATCCACAACAAAATCATCTGCAACCAATTCATGAAAACCCTTCAAAAAGAGAATATATTGAGAAGCATTTGGAGAGCATCTGATAATAATCATAGACAATAGAGAAGACAGAGATCTGCATTCCAAAATCACAAGTATTGGTATTCTGATATCTTATTGCCAGCTGAAATGGGTGTCTTGGAATCACTCCTTAGAGCAGTGACAACAAATGAAAGAAAATAAGACATGAATCCCTTTTCATGCTCAGTTTTGTCACACAGACTTTCCGGGCTACGCCCTGAGTCTATGACAGAGTCCACGTCATCACTCGGGTGAGTTTGACCGTTGAAGTATAAAAACTGACAAACGAAGACATACAGAAGATTTGGGATTGTAGAAAAAAAAAATCCATACGACAGTGTGTGTGTGTGTGTGTGTGTGTGTGAGTGAGTTCTTGCATTTCACATCCACCTCCCAACAGCAGAGACAGAACATGGCGGGTGGTGATTGTGAGGAGGGACCACTCTTCCTCCCACGAGCCTCTCGCTTCCTGAATCAGAGGCGAATGATCATCAGCACGTTAGTTACTGTAGTAGCTGAGTAACTCCACCCAGGTTAGCCAGGTCTGAGTACCTCCACCCAGGTTAGCCAGGTCTGAGTAACTCCACCCAGGTTAGCCAGGTCTGAGTACCTCCACCCAGGTTAGCCAGGTCTGAGTAACTCCACCCAGGTTAGCCAGGTCTGAGTAACTCCACCCAGCTTAGCCTGGTCTGAGTAACTCCACCCAGGTTAGCCAGGTCTGAGTACTGTAACTCCACCCAGGTTAGCCAGTTCTGAGTAACTCCACCCAGGTTAGCCTGGTCTGAGTACTGTAACTCCACCCAGGTTAGCCAGGTCTGAGTAACTCCACCCAGGTTAGCCAGGTCTGAGTAACTCCACCCAGGTTAGTCAGGTCTGAGTACTGTAACTCCACCCAGGTTAGCCAGGTCTGAGTAACTCCACCCAGGTTAGCCAGGTCTGAGTAACTCCACCCAGGTTAGCCAGGTCTGAGTAACTCCACCCAGGTTAGCCTGGTCTAGTTGAGTAACTCCACCCAGGATAGCCTGGTATAGTTGAGTAACTTCACCCAGGTTAGCCAGGTCTGAGTAACTCCACCCAGGTTAGCCAGGTCTGAGTAACTCCACCCAGGTTAGCCTGGTCTATGAGTAACTCCACCCAGGTTAGACAGGTCTGAGTAACTCCACCCAGGTTAGCCTGGTCTGAGTACTGTACCTCCACCCAGGTTAGCCAGGTCTATCTCAGTAACTCCACCCAGGTTAGGTCGTCTATCTCAGTAACTCCACCCAGGTTAGCCAGGTCTATCTCAGTAACTCCACCCAGGTTAGGTCGTCTATCTCAGTAGCTCCACCCAGGTTAGGAGGTGTTCATCGATCGTCAAAGACAATGGAATGATTTCCTGATTAGTGCTGTCGAGTTCCAGGAGAATCTAGCGCTCAACTTTATTTACAGGAAGGAAGGACCATCTCCAACCTTGGACTGTATTGCATAACAAATTGCATAAGAAAACTGCCAATTTCTATTGATTTTTATAGAAAAAAAAAAAGAGAAGACATTGATACCATAAAAAAAGAACACCTGGATGCATAAACACATTTTTCAATGTTCAACAGGTCATGCTGCTCAAACACAGCCCTCACATCTCATCTTATCGTTCGTCTTAGTCCCCTCTGTACAGACGGGCTATCTAGGCACTATGTGAAACCCCAATTCGGGTTAGTTTTTGGGACAATGAACTACCTGATTTCTTACATTATACTGTATGCTAGGCTGGCCAAAGGGAATGCAGAGCTGTGAGAGTGAACGTAAGCGCCTGCTGCATTAAATTACACACGCGCACGCACACACACGTGCACACACACGCGCGCACACACACACAGGGAACCTTGTCCATAACGCATAAGATGATTCGTCATCAGCAAATCTACAAAGGCAACAAGGATGCCTATACAAGGCTTTAGCATATATACATTTCAGGTGTTAACAGGGGGCCTTCACCCTGACCAGATTGGTGTTGGAGAAAAATATTAAAAGAAAAATGAACAAAAAAATAAAATAAAAAAAACGCAGTTTGGTGTATAACCTGAAAGATAGAGGAACTATAGAATCTGCCCAAGCAGCCACTGTCATCTGCCCTGTAAAAATAATCTGCATTACGTTATCCAATTCAAGCACCTTATTCTTCATTGTTAGAAAAATATAGACTTTGTAAAACACAATGGGGTGTAGAGCTAGTCCAGGCCCCATCCTCTACTGTAGTGAGGAGCACAGGATCGTAATTACAGAAACCTGTCGCGTCAAGCAGAAGTTATCATGTAGGAAGTAGCCAGATTAGGCCTTGTGTTCAGATGTTCACCAAACCTATTCCCAGTCACCATTATCATTATCACAGTTGGAAAAACACATTAATCTCAGCTAGAAAATAAAAATAAATGAGTGCTCCAAGCAATGTTGTGCCAAGAATTCATCCTCCTGTATTAACTCTAAAACAGGGGGGGGGGGGGGGGGGTTCCTCAGTCACTGCTGTCATCCTCGTCATCGTCGTCCGACATGTTGCTGTTGAACTTTGACCCCAGCCTGGGGTAGGAGTCCGAGCGCAGTCCCAGGCTCCCCCCGGAGGTCAGCTGCACGTAGCAGAACTCGCAGACGCGCACCGGCTTGGACGACTGGCTGGGCAGGAGGAACTTCTTCTCGGAGCACGGCCCGCACACCACGAAGCCGCACTTCCGGCAGTGGTGGCGCCGGCTGACGGGCGTGAACTTCACCTTCTGACAGCGCATGCAGATGGTCGCCTCCGAGTCCGGCACCCACACGGCGGCGTGCTCGCCGGTCGGCGCCTTCCCGCTCTTCTCCAGCAGGTCGCCCACGCACTTCCCGATGTGGCTCATCCACTCCGACTTCTCGGTGGCCGTGGCGGCGTAGACGGCGAAGGACTTGGTGGGCGTCTTGATGAGCCAGCCGTTGCGCAGGTCGCCCTCGTCGGGCACCGTGTCGATGGTGACGCTCTCCAGCGGGATGATGTGCTGCTTGTTGTACTTCTTCTTCTGGATGACGATGTTGCCGTACACCAGGATGTCGTTGAAGAGGAAGAACTGCCGCGCCTTGGGCTTCTTCCGGCACAGCTTGGTCAGCACGCCCTCGCCGATGAGCACGCGGCCCGGGATGGCGAGCGGCTGGCCCGCCGCGCCGAAGCAGCCCTCCACCACCCCGATGCGCTTGGAGTTCGCCTCGCTGTTCGCCAGCCGGTCCACCATCTTAGCCTCGCCTAGAGGAGGAGGAGAAGGAGGTAGAGGAGGAGGAGGTGGTAGAGGAGGAGGTAGAGGAGGGGGTGGTAGAGGAGGAGGAGGTAGAGGAGGACGAGGAGGAGGTAGAGGAGGAGGAGATAGAGGAGGAGGAGGTGGTGACAGAGAGAAAGACAAGCGTGAGTCTCCAGCCAGCACCTGTTAAGGTTAATATTTTAAATGACCTATCTATCAATGTCTCAGTGAATATGAAATGTAGACCTAAACCTGAAAAGAGTCCATTTAGTTGATGCCAGTGAATTGAAAACTGGTTCTATTAAGCCATGAAAAGAGAACGCCTCCAACTGTACTGAGAGAATTACCCCCCGGTTCAACCTTCATCCAGCCTTGAACAGACGTTTCAGTGAAAAGCTCTCACTGCTGAACCAATACCGACCAGCATGCCAGACCAATTCTTTACAGCCATATAATAGTGCAAACTGAGACCATGATCACGACAAAACTAGTCAGTTAAACATTACTAGCAATAGGCTAGGGGCACAATGGTTGAATTTTGGCATTTCGTGTTTGGGAAAGTCAGTGGAGGTGCGCCCCAATGGAATAATTGAATGAAGAGGCAAAAGAGAAAGCTTTAGGCTACTGTATGTAGGAAATCAATCTCTGTCTCTCCTTTTTTCCCCCTGATTGTCACAGGCTACTGGTGTAACCAGGACAATGCTACTTGTGTGTAGCCAAGGTGATGCTAATGGCATGTAATTAGGATTATGAGCCCTGTTTCATCCTCCAGATGCTTCTGTGCGGGAGGGGGGGGCTTCTGTGTGTGTGTGTGGGGGGGGGTGGGGGGGGCTTCTTAAGATGAAAGAAGCTGATGCAGAGAGGCTTGTCTGCTCTGACCCAGATGCCAGCAGTGGGGGCAGGTGGTCAGCTGGGGGCTTCTGGGCTTCTCTTAAGGCACAGTATGAGAGGTCAGAGGTCACTGATGATGGGA
This sequence comes from Borostomias antarcticus, assembly GCF_949987555.1. Classification (NCBI taxonomy): domain Eukaryota; kingdom Metazoa; phylum Chordata; class Actinopteri; order Stomiiformes; family Stomiidae; genus Borostomias; species Borostomias antarcticus. Next base: position 4,157,932 of record NC_140241.1, read on the forward strand.
ATGTCTGTGTGGGGCCAGGGGGGCAGTGCACTGTTGAGAGCTAGGATGGGTGACCCCGACCGTCGGGCCTGCTTTGAACCACAAGATGGGACGCGCGCACGCACGCACGCACGCACGCACGCACGCACGCGCACCCCCCCCCCAGGCAGAGTTGGAGTGAATCAGAATGATGGTGTGTCCCTCTATATCACGCCCCCCCACCACACGGGCATCATTAGAAGGCCGTAACGCCAGCTCTGAGCTCTGGGCCCTGGGAGCCAGCCTTGCTGGTGATGTGCCAAACAGATATGACACAGAGAAAGTGATAGGGGCCGAGAGAGGGGTGGGGACAGAGATAGGGACAGGGGAATAGAAAGGGACAGAGACAGGGACAGAGATAGGGACAGGGACAGACAGGAACACAGACAGAGAGAGGGATAAGTACAGGAGCAGAGACAAGGACAGAGAGAGGGACAGAGACATGGGCAGAGACAGAGACAGACAGAGACAGGGCAGAGAGAGGGACCAGGCTCACCATGTACTCCTCCACAATATGCAGGAGTTTTCTGTACATGTCGTATCTGTATATTTCTGTACATCTTGCATTCTGTATATTGTGCCTTTTTATGCCTTGTGCTGCCCTTGTGTACATCTGTGTGCCTACTTTTTGTATTGCTACATCTAGGGATGAGACGGTATACCGTAAAACCGCGAACCGCGGTATAAAATGTCCACGGTATTAGAACCGTGACATTCCGTGTTTATAGTATTACGTTTACGGTATTACACAATAATGTGCTGCTGAAACTTCACATTTCAAGTTGCTTGCAACAGTTAATTTTGCTTGCTAAACTAAAGCATAAACTGAGCTTAATTACAATAGTGTGTATTTTCCATCATGTGTTGCACTGTAGGGCTCTAGAAGTCAGCCTATTCAAACGCCTGTGTGTAAACTGTGAAATACCGTTAACCGTACCGTGTAACTAGATACCGTACCGTACTGTAATGCAAAAATCCATACCGTCTCATCCCTACATCACAGGAATTTCCCCTCAGGGAGCAATAAAGTTGATATCGATCTATCTGTCTATCCATTACCAACTGACACTACTCAGATCTTTTCGCCTGTGGCATCAATGACACCTGATCTTGGACCTAACAGGCAAATAGTTAATGACCAATGTAATGCAATGTAGCAAACATGCCATCACGTAAGCACATTGTCAGCAATTTATGTGATGGCATCAGCCAAAGGGCTGCCCACATAGTTGTCCTCACTGTTCTGTAGTAGCGCCATCTATGGGTTGGGCTGATGCTAGCCTAGAGGCTGCGGTAGCAGCAGTGGGTGGAGATAATCTCATGATTAACAGGTCTGCGTCCTCTAAGCTTTCTTCCCCATGGCAGAAGTAGGCTGGAGGGATACTAGAGGATAAACCTACAATCAATGTGACGCAAACATAGAACAATAGAATAGTCTTAAATTGAACTAGATGAGTAGTTTTGTTAAATCAGAGTTTTCTGGGCTAACGTTAGTTATTTTCAATCCAGAAAGCATCAGGCTGCAGAGGGACTTATGATGAGGATATGACCATGCCCTCAGAGACATAGCAAAGAGAAAAACACAGCTTTAGAAAGACATAGCTCATGTAATGAACCGTTACCGCACCACAACTTCCTCTGCTTCCTCTTCCTCCACTGAAATAAAGACACACCCACATGCCCCCCCCCCCCCCCCGCCCCAGAACTGTGTTCAACCAGGCTGAATACCAAACTAAAAATACAATAGGTGCTTAGGTCTCTTCACCCAGTGACAATGTTAAAGGATCAATGTTTCGTATGCTGACACTGCACTGCTGTTCATTTCCAGCTCCGCCTCGCATTGCAATGACAACCAGGCCAGGTCGAGCCTGGCTTATGTGCGGGGCTGGCTTGTTTCTGTTCAGGACTGGTTGGACAGAAGCTAGTCATGCCACTGAAATAGCTGTGAATTGAAATGACATGAAATAATGTCTGATAAATTAAGATAGGTCGTCGCCTGGACACATCATTTCCAAAACGTAAACAACAGTGTTTGTTTAGCTACATATAGACTAGAGGAGTTTCGCTCAGCATAGACGGTAATCTCTGAGAATGTCCTGCGTGGGAGTCCAATGCTCTGACCACTACTCTACTTGTGGAATTTAGGTAAGGGGTAAAAAGGTTGTTGTGAAAGGACGTGTGGAGGTTTGGGGTATAGTCCCATAAAGTCATCCCCACCGGGTCTTGAACCCCGGTCTCCCGGGTTAGAGTCCAATGCTCTGACCACTACTCTACTTGTGAAGTGGAAATCGGCGGGTTGGTTTTGGTGTCCTTCCTCCAGTCCCTAGTGTGGGTTGGGGTTAGAATAAGGGTTGCAGTTGGAACAGGATCTGACTTATAAGGCAAGGGGTAAAGGTTGGAGTGAAAGGATGAACATGTGGAGGTTTGGGGTATAGTCCCATTAAGTCATCCCCACCGTGTCTTGAACCCCGGTCTCCCGGGTCGGAGTCCAATGCTCTGACCACTACTCTACTTGTGCAGTGGAGATCCGCGGGCTGGATTTTGGTGTCCTTCTTGATTTTGGTGTGCTGAGACTACTGCCTCTTGTGGTGCTAACAGAGATATGCAGGCCAATATTGTTGGGAGTAAGGGAGGGAGGGAGTGAGTGATAACCCGACAAACCCTATACTAGCTGCGCGGCTGGCCAGCCACGCACAAAAAAGGGGAGAGAGAGAGAGAGAGGGGGGGAGAGAGCAAGAGAGAAGATGGAGAAAGGCTCTCTGTGTGTCGTAAACAGCAGCATTCAGAACAAGCAGATCCAGTCAGGAGTGTGTGTACGAGGCAGATGCTCCAGCAGATGTGATTGTGGCGGCCAGCCTTGGCGCCGTTCTTGTTTTCCTCGGACACTAGGCGATAGATAACCTTCCATGGTGAACATGGCGCTGTTATAATAAAGGGGGGGGGGGGGGGGGGGGTTGATGGCAAAGGAAGGCCTGGACCGCTGTTTTTGACCTGGGAGGGATAAGCCTGTGGCTGACAGTGCCCCCCTTCTACCTCATCTCGTCATGTGGGAGGGGTTGTCCAAGAATGTTCGTCCTTTAAATGTTCTTCTATTCGGATAAAGTTGTTGCATCAGCCGATTTCAAGCACGGATTTGAAGGATTGGAGCGTGATGAAAGGCAAATCATTACCTTGAAGCAGAGCTGAAGCCCCTGAACAGCGAACACACCCTCCCTTCTCTAACTACACACAGAGAGCAGGGAAGTCGATCAGACACAGGGACGGCCCTTACAGAGAAGCCATTTCTGTGTGGAGTTTGCATGTTCTTCCCTTGCTCACTCGGGTTCCCTCCACATAGAACCTCAATATGAAAAACATGCAGAAGAACAGATGCTCTTCAGTCCTGTTCTTGATCAGGACTTGGATAAAGCACTTGGACTTGGGTCCCCGCGTGCCACTGACAAGGCTGCCCACTGCTCCTGGCTGCCCTGTGAGGACAGCCTGGATGGATGGATGGATAGATACTTTATCCATAGGATAAATGCAGAGGACAAATGCCACCCGGCGACCACTGAAGATGTGTGTGTGTGTGTTGTGTGCTGTGTCGCCACTCACGTGTGTGTGTGTGGGTCACATGTGGCCCGGTAATAAAGACCCTCGGGGGCCAGTAATTACTGTTATGTAATTATTACTACACAAAGCAGTTATGCGTTTGTGACACACTGGTTCTAAGGCAGCTCTACTGCTGGGGCCTACAGGCCTACCCCAGTCAGAGGACACCCTCCAGGCTTAGGCTACCTTGAGTCTGCATGTCTACATGAGGGATAACACAGGTTCAGTATGATAAGAGGATTGGACGTTAATCTGTGGTGTAGAGAATGACAGTTTAGTACCAGGCTGTGAAGTGAGAGTGCTGCTTTCCTCATCCTCAGTTTGGGTTCGCTGAGGTTCAGTTGGGCTTTTTTAGGGGGCTGTGGTTTAGTAAAACAAACAAACTCAAATGTGTTTGAGCGGCCATTGCTTTGCTTCTTGTTTGTTTAGCTTCACTGAAGTTAACAAACGGATATGCACCAGCGGAAAGTATACGTGCTGGAGCGTCAACGTTCACTGGGTATTAATAATTATTAAATGATTCATATTGCACATTATTTTCCAAATATTCCCCAAACAAACCACTTTTATATTATTAAAAGACAAATTATGTAAAATGCTCTTAATGCATTGATTTAAAATTATAGCTTGTTAGGGGGGTGCTACAGCAGTTCCCACCGCTATGCGGGTAACTCGCTGTGTTCACACCAAAGTGGGATGGGTATCGTTAGGATTTTATCAATACCGATATTGCTTATTGATACCGATACTTATCGATACTCTTATCAATACTACTCTACCACTTTGGGACTCATACACAGCCTGGGTCCAGGTTTTTGTCTCAGTTGGCCTTCATTTACATAGTGGACTGTCACTGTTATATAGTGACCTTGTGTGATACAAGTCCAGCCAATGCTGGTTATGGCTACTTTTTACACATTGGCAAGCTCAGCTATGATGTTTCTCTTTTTAACTGCATGCTAAGCAGGTATGAGGGTGTCTGATAATGTGCCTCTGGAAGGGGGGTGGAAACTGGGGTTAAGGGCTGAGGTCATCTCCCTACAGCAGGATTGCCCAATATGTTTAGTTGAGTGTTTTAATGATTTAATCATGTGTGGGCTGATTTCATCATTGTTTATGCTTGTATGTGTAGCTTATATCTGATAGTAGTCTAGCAAAATCAATCAGAAACAAAAAAGTCAGGATTACGCAACCCTGGCTGATCCAATCAGTGCAAGTCATCAGAGTGTATTGTGCTGTTCTCTGTTCTGACAACTAGGCTGTGTTAACTTAAGATTGTGCAAGGAAAATATACAACAAAGTTAACGTTCCACTTGCAGTGTGAAGTAACTGGTAGCTTGATTAATAATTAATAATTGATTATGAAACAGTAGCCGTATGTTGTTATTTCAGTTGTATGCTCTTTTTTAATTGCCGTTTTCAGCAATGGGATTCTTTTTAAAATATGCCTTTAATGACACATGAATTAAAAGCTAGACAAAGTTAAGATACAAGTGACAGAAGAGCGGGGGTTCCGGGGGCGAGAGGTGGGGGCCCGCCGAGGGGGCGGGGTTTGGGTGGCAGATCTAGTTGAGCTCCGCATAACCTACATAGTATGCATTGGCTATTAAATAATAAACTTCAGCATGACTTCGTTAGTCATTTACTTACTGTAGGCTATTAATAATTATTCCACTGGTCTCAGTCTCAACATGCAAAGTTTTAATCCTTTAATAACTGGCCTTTTCGTCTTGTAAATTGTTTGCTTCATTGATTAAAAAAAAATAACAAAGAAGTCTTATTTCAGTTTTCTGTAAAATCATCATCTCAAAAGCATGGTAAACGACGATCACAGGAATAACAGGACCGTGACGGCCTTGCAGTGGCGCGGTTTTGACCCTAAACCCTTTTGAGTTGGGCCAGTAAAAAATGGATGCTAAAAAGAAGGAACCTTCTCTGTCCCAGCTCTTAAACTGAACTTGTCACATAGCCACCATTCTACAAAGAGTCCTTGAGGAAAAGGGCTTCAGCTACTTTATATAGACTATTCCCTAGTTTTGCAGACTCAGAAGCCAATAAAATGTAGCAGAGCGTTGAATGTGGCCCGGAGCAGAGGTGGATCATCCCTGATTGTATTGGTGTTTAATAGCCTATATTCAGTTAGCACAACATCGGCTAGAACTGAATTTGTGAAGTGAATTAGACAATCTGATTTAGATGCTATCACTGGAATCTCTCTGAGTCTCTGAGTGAACCCTAACATACACAAGCCTTCCCATGGCCTCAGCTGTGCCCAAGGCACAAAGGCTGTAACACCATGTGACAATCACACTACACAACTTCCGTCTCTTGCGTCTAGGGCCACGTGCTGACCTCAACAGAATTTTCAACACAACCTTTTCCAGTTCAAATGAAGCAGGAAGTGTAGGAGCTGTAGTGAGTCTGAGCATCTTGCATCAGCTCCTATGTAAATCAGCCTTACAGCATTCACCAATGAGGTCTGGAGTTAGATACACTTCAGCTTGTCCATATTTTCTACTACCTACTCTTTTTTTTAGTATGATTTCATGTGTAGTATGGTTCACTGAGCTTCAGCTTCAGAAGCACAGCAATCTCACACCATCATTAGTATCAAAATCACGATTTTGAATCCAAAAAATCTATTGAAATGAGTGTTTGGTTTCGAATTTTGAAATCACAGAGATTCTCCCAGTATGGCTTTTGTATTGATCTCAAAAGCTAACGTTTATATTAACGTTATGCAAGGTATGGTGTGATACTTGACTCGACTTGCGTTTTTGTCACTTTGGTTTCCACTGCAGACGGGAGGGAGTTCAGTTGCCGCCCCCCCACCAGAGCTCAGGAATTCACCAAAGGGGAAATTTATGTTTTTACTCATTTGAACATAATAAGCGAAACGGTGAGGAAATAGTATACAATGACATGTTCAGTGTTGTCATAATAACACTCAAGGAGTCGTTCCATTTCTCCATTTCTCTGCAGAGTCAGTGTGACGCCTCCCACTCTGCCTGCCTATTGGCCGGCCTGGGTGCTCCTGTGGAGTATTTGCAGAGCGGACAGGTCGTCAGGGGAAAGCCTCTTTCCTGGAAAGAAAGTTTCAACCAGCATAAAGGACAGCGACCTGGGCCAGCATCCAACACAACTCCATATTTTGCTGCTTTTGCACTTTGCCTTCAGCACTATTATGCTCTTAGTCACTCGTTTAGAAACGAGACGCACTTGTGAGTTCTGACGAGCAGTAGTACACCGACTACCTACGATGCAAATGCAATAATTATAAGTTGCTTTGGATGAAAGCGTCTGCTAAATGACGGTCATGTAACTCTTTCCACGTTTTGGGTAGCGCTCGCTCGTTAAACCGTGGCATGGGGGTCTGTCTGGGGGAGCAACAGCGAGATGGAGTATGGCTCCACTGGGGACTGCTCCACAGCCACATCTGCTCACATCATTGTGCTTCTGTGTGCTGTGTAGCACATCGATTTTAGGGCCATGGAAACGGGTAACAAAGACCCAATGGAGGGAAATGGCTGAGGGTTGATTGGTTTTTAATTTTGTTGTAAAGTGCATTGAGGCACCTCGGTGTGATTTTGCACTTAAAAGAATAAAATCAAATTGGTGTGAGAAACTTAATAATTAGCGATTTGAGGATTCAAAGACCAGAGAAAAGCAGTTTAAACAATGCATTTCTCAAAATGGCCAGATGCGGGGTAGGCAGTAGAAAGTGAGTATTACTCAATGTTCAGTCGAAATGCAATGCAGAGAATGCAGAAGTGAAATGCTTCATACTATGAAACACACTCCTGTTAAGACAGGAAACTGTCTATTGCGTTTAATATGAGAGTAGCAGGTCTCCCAGAGAATCCCCAGAACCTGTGAGCACCTGAAGCACAAAAACCCACATGAGCACATATTCTTGCGTATTTAATCTGCATCCATTTATAAACGAGTCCATATTGGATTAGATGTAGGCCTATTGGATTACAGGAAGATAAACAGAGAGGGACGCAGCACCAGACTGCAGCATAGAGCAGTTTGGCAGCTTCTAAGCCTGAAGATGGGACCTGAGCTTGTTGATTTCGCCATACTTCACCTAACTCTGGGGAAACTGGTTTTACAGCATAGAAGTTAACAAGTTTTTCTACCAATAATCAGCACAATTGCCAGTTTGTGACCGCAGTCTCAGTCTGGCTACGTGCGCAACCGTGTCCCTTCTTCTAAACTATTAAGAGAGAATAAACAAATGTCCTCCTGGCACAGGAGAGCTGTGACCTGTGTTTTATGACGTCTGGTGTTACACTGTAATGACATGTCTGGAGACTTACCTGTGGGAGGAAGACGTCACTTCAGACCACGCACTGCCAAATCATCATCATTATCCCAACTAGGTTAGCCTGACTAAAAGTCTTATAGACAATATTTCAGAACGAGAACAGCACTGAATTCGTGAATTAGACAAGTTTCTCAATCAGGAAGCAAACTTTGACACCTGACATTTTTGCGGCAATGAATGTGGTTGTGGTATTTATGGTGAACAAGCTCATCTAGAATTGTTCAGCAGAAGTGACATGAAAACATGATGTCTTATTATCAGATCAAAGAAACGTGATTAAGACGAGCTGAGTACAGCCTGTCCTTAGTACTTTTAAAAGTCTGTTCCTCTACAGCTAGCTAACGTAAACACGCCCGTGGTGCTAGCTAGGCTAGGCGGCTATGCTAGCTGGCTACAGCTGGTTGACTCTAGTTCTGTATCGGGTCACCCGGGGTTATTAACTAGCAAATAACTACCCGGGAATGGTTTGACCAAATAGGTTGACTACGCTAACTTGTCCATTCATCATTCCGTTTGCCTATCTAGCTCATTAATTCCTAGTTTTTGTGTTGTGATGGAGCAATTTACAGCTGGCTAGTTGCTAATCCACCCGAGCAGATCCTAGAGTATCCATTGCGTTGGGTCACATTTCCAACTTGCGGGCTAATGGAAAAGTAGACGCTAGCAAGCTAGCTCGATAGCATGCTAACTCTACACACGTTATTCATCAACAAAAGGACATACCCGACGGTAAACTCTCTGTCCAGCAACTTCAAAGTAACTTGTAGTTCCCTGTAATGAAAGTCCAAACTCGACGGTCGCCCCCACCCTATCTTCCCTGCTTCGTGTCCGCGGGTCGCAGCTCGTTGGGTTGAAAGTGGAACAATATGGCTCCGAACTAGCAACTCCGTCCGTCCTGAGCTGAGCTGAGCTGAGCTGGCGTCACTCGACTGACTCGCATGGGACGGGTCGGGTCGGGTCGGAGCAGGAGCGCACTGGGTTGGAGGTTTCGACTAAGCAGCAGTCCTAAAATAGCCGGGAAGGAATACTAGCATACTACCATTAGGCTATGTTGATTTGTTTATCTAGGTTCTTTGCTTAATTGTCAACAAAAAAGTTTGAACTCAAGAGGCTCTTTTCTTTTTTTTTCTTTTTTTTTTATGGCCTACTACATCCACCTCTAGAAGCAATTGGTCAACGGCCTTGCACTTCAAGAGATGATAATTTGAACTCAAGAGGCTCTTTTCTTTTCTTTTTTAATTGTTTTTTTATAGCCTACTACATCCACCTCTAGAAGCAGTTGGTCAACGGTCTTCAAGGCATGATAATTACCTCCACCCCAGCGTCAGCGCAGGGCGAGAGGTAATGTTTTCGGTCGTGTGTCCCGTCTGTACGCCGGTCAGCAGGATTACGCAAAAACAACTAGACCAATTGTCATGAAACTCAGTGGATGGGAGTAGCATGGGCGAACCTAGAGCCCATTACATTTTGGAATGGATCCGAATTACTTAGCGGGTCCATGAGCGATTTCTTGGTTTCTTTGTTTGTTTGTTAAAAATATAAGCAGAAATGGCCCAGCTCTTCTATGGACCCTAATTTATAATATAAGACAAGACTTAATGCCTATTTGTTTTCTTCATAAATTGGGTGGGAAACTTTCTAGAGAGTGTAAACAATCTTAGATCTTGAATACATTACTCTCTAATGGTTTCTTAAGAGGATCAGGAGAAGTGCACTTCACCTAGTGTAAAAGAAGGATTGTATAGATTGTATTCATTTGGAAACCATGACTAGAGGTTACACACACTGACACACAAACCATATAGATATAAGGATATCGATATATAGAGTAATTGGTCTAGACTATTGCAATGTAACTGCCACGATCATATGAAGTGTAAAACTGTCCACCCATTGTGCAGAGCATGCAAAGTCAGCTGTGCCCCAGCCACACCCGCAACCCTACCCCTACCACCTGTCTGAAACAGGTGCCCCTACACTTGTCTGCTCTCTGCTCTTGTCCATTGTCATTTCCAGAATGTGTCCCTGTTGTCAAGGAAGTGGCTGTCTCGGCAGTTGGGACCGCAGTGTCAGAGAGTGCTGACCTGACCTCAGAACTGCCAGTAGGTTTGATTGGCCGACAGCTGTGGATGGCAGCTGAATACTCACCTGTCCAAAAGGCCTGCGGGCTCGCCTCTATTCCTATTCTATTGTTTTTATTTCTATTGTGGCCTCCCCCCAGGGACCAGCCGGGAGGGGGGAACCCGCCGTGGACAGCGCCCGGCGGATAAAGCACCCCGTCCGAGTCCAGCACCCTGTACCATGTATATTTCTTGTTTTAATTGCTACTATCTTGTGTTGTTATTCTCTTGTTGCCACAAGGTTGAGGAGTCAGAGCCTAAGAATTGTACTCCTTTGTACCTGGATGTAACAACAAAGGGATCTGAATCTCTTGAGATATATACTCTGCATCTCAATCAGTTCTGTTCTTCTATGAACTTACACTGCTGAATTCACAAGATTATCACTTTTGTCAGTGAGGTGATTTTTCATTGGAGAAAACACTTCTACAAATTGTTCCTATATTGTTTCCAGTGAATCAACTTCATTCTTAGGGAGTTAAAACTGATGCATTTTCAAGATGTACTGTAGAGTAGACCCTTAAAATGAATAATGTGTTATTTACACCACCTGGTTCACATGTCAAACTTGGATTTTGGGGGGAATGTAGTCACATTTAATCACTACTGTGGTGAATGAACTTTCTTTTTAATACTTTGAATTCACTGTCTGCTAAGCATTAAATATTCAACCATATATTGCATGGTATAAATTAGCTTCATCTGTATTGGCTCCCAATAAAATGGATGGTATGGTCTGAATCCAATGCATTTGAGGTAACAATGAATGCTGAACAATATGAAGATAATTATATTACATGAAAGGAAAGGTGCAGTACACCCATGGAGTTGAACAATAAAAATAAAAGACATGTATTTATGAAACCTAATCCAATCAGACAAGCAGGCTTCCTCTGAAGATACTGTACGGTATTCAAATGGAATAAAAGACCTTTGGAATATATGCACTGCACTCTCTCCCTCCCTCTCAAACACACACACACACACACACGCACACACACAGCATAGACTGCACTATTGAGCTATCAACTAAATAATGAGATGAGAACATGTTTATAAAAAAATAAAAGAACATGACTTTTTTAATAATGACTTTTTTTCACCACCTTGTTTCTGAGAAGAGGATTCTGTTTCTGAGCAGAGGAAAGCTAGCATTCTGTTTTAATCTCCAGGATAAAGTGTGATGAAAGCACAATCAAGGACATACTGTGTGAAATGTGCTATCAGAGTGTGTCACTATGAATAGAGCAACTGAAAAACATAATTCTCATGTAAATAACACTATCTTTTTATTCTAAACTACACTTGTTTCCACACACAGGCCATATTCCAGATCAAAAGGGTGTGAGTGGAAATCATTGGAAATTGGAGTTGAGTTGGATGTAAGTGTCTCTTTAATCCTCCTGGTCGACTGGGATGCTCCCGTGTCTCTAGCCAACAAACCATATCTACACTTCTCTGTGTTAAACCATAGCACTGTAAACCTCTCTGTTAAACCATGTTTAGACGCTATCCCCATCTGTCACTCACCCCCCCCCCCCCTCAAGAGCTTGACCCAGCAGAGCTGGAGTGGGGGGTGGGGTGGGACCCAGCAGAGCTGTAGTGGGGGTGGGGGTTGGGGTGGGGTTGTCTTTCCCCACAGCATGGGCGCAGGGTCAAAGCAAACTAATGCAACTTGACTTGCTGTCTCCTGTTGTCACTGAGCTTTGTCTGTTGCTGTCATCCCTGTACTGATCTCTCTTTCTTTCTCTCTCTTTCTCTCTCTCTCTCTCCTTTCTCCTCCCACTCGACTTTCCTCGCTGCATTCTCTCTCTCTTTCTCTCTTCTTAACTCTGTTGGTTTCTCCTGTGCCGTTCCTCCTCTGACGTCCAGTGATGTGGAGGTGGGGATGCTGACTGATCTACAGCAAGGTTAGGGTTCAAAGTTCAAAGCTGAGCCAGTTGTACTTGCTGTGACATTTGTAGTTTCACATCCCTGTTGGCTAGGAGACAGAGTCAGGTACACTGAGGGAATTCATTTATTTGTAGTTTCACATCCCTGTTGGCTAGGAGACAGAGTCAGGTACACTGAGGGAATTCATTTATTTCCCAAGAAAAGCATGTTTGTGCTGACACAGAGAAAATGATTCATTTTACATTCCCTGACAACAAAACTGTGGTGTGTGTGTTGTGTGTGTGTGTGTGTGTGTGTGTGTGTGGGAGGTCTTTATTGTTCCATTCCAGACATAACACATAAGTGCCTATCCATCCCCACCCACACCCATCAAACCTTGTTACTTCAAAGACTTTCATCCATGGGGACTGATGAAAATCATTGGACTTTTTAGTGACTTTTGAGTTAGGCAGCAAAACCTGCACACTTTTTCTCAGGGACTTTACACAATGATAAAGAGGAAAGACATTTAGAAGCTATTGATTAGAAAGCTGGTTTAAAGCTGTTGGCTTGACATGGGTGGCTGAAATTAAACAGTGTTTCACTACTACCATCTAGTTGACATGCTTGATACTGCAGGAAACCCTGTAGTGTGCTCTGTGACATGAGAATTGTGATATTAAGGCTAGCTGTATATTGTGATATTCTGATCGGTTTTGTGTGATTCTGATTGGTTCATGTGATGTGTGGGGCATTCATGTTTGTGTTCTCTAGTGCTCAGGGGATCACACACACATACATATGCACTCATGGAGACCTACTTACTGTGAATGCCTGGAGGGGACAGTCAAACAGCATTCATAATCCTGTCCTCATGTTGGATCTCCATATCAACAAGATGTTGACTGTCTGTCTAATGCCATGGGGGCCTGAAGAGAATGTCAATAAATCAGATGACTCACTTATGTTCTTCTCACCTTTACATGGGGACATTACAAGTTTACTAGTCTACATCTTGACTCACTTGTGTATTTTAAACCAACAGATTAATAAGTACAGCCATTCCCAACATAAATAGGCTGCATGATACATAATAATACTAGGCTCTTTAACCATGGTTGTATTTGTCTGCCAAATATTACGCCTCTCTGACTCTCGTTAATAAAACCACTAAACTCCTCAAAGTCAAAATTCATCAAGATTCCGTTTTGATGCATATCAAGATTAAGCACAGGGAACAAATCCAGCCTTTATGAGGCATAAGGGAAGGTCCTGAGTCACACGTGGCGACCCTGGATTAGGGATTATATAGTACTACGGCACATACTCATGATGTATGAGATTATGCTTTTGTTTTTCTGTGTCCTGCTTTATGCTTTTTGTTTTCTGCAAAAGCCGGACTGGGACAAAAAGTCTCAAACACTCTTTCCCTGGCTGGTACAGAGATAACCTACTGGCTGCTGTGTGTCAATATGTTTAGGCAGAAATCCCATCATTAATCATTCAGTAGGCTATCTGTAGTCCTAGCCATGATATCAATCTTGTATCGCACTTTAGGTAAAGACCAAAATGTATGGTTACCATGTAGCTGAGGTCATTAACAAAAGTAGACAGTCAAAATAGTCAAACCAACCCCAATATGGTCCCTAGGAATGACCAAACACGGACAAGACAGTGTAGGACGACCGTGTCATCAAACACATCAACCAATAGGCTTGATCGCCTGTGTGAGAATGTCATCTAGGCTACTGTACTTCGTGGTTGCAACTCCACAGCATCGGACTGCAGGCTGGAAAGGCAGACACGTTTCAAAACCGTGCTGGATGTCAGCTCAGCTGCATCCCCTGGAGTAGTGACTCGGTATACCCTGTCATTGGGATGGTGCATTATTGGGTGAACTGCATGGGGAACATCTCTGCTTTGGGGGAAACAAATATGCTGCTACAGCATGGCTTTTTGATGATGGAGAAAATTTAAAAAGGAAATTCAAAGTAAGTGGACATTTCTTGTGTTCTCACAAAACTTCCTGCAGTTGTACAGTTGTAAAGGTCTTTGACATTGTTGATCATCACTTACTCCTTGATAAACTTTATTCTATTAGTGTTTCTCAGACGGCCTTATTTTAGTTCAACTCTTATCTTCATAACAGGCAACAGTGTGTCACCATTAGTGGAAGCCAATCAGAGATTTGTCGAGAAGGGTGTTCCTCAAGGTTCTTCTCTTGGCCCACTCCTCTTCTCTATTTTCATTAACAATCTTCCCATAATCTGCTCTGACTGTCAAATACATTCATATGCTGATGATACTGTCATTTATACCTCTAGTGCAGACAGATTTGAAATAGAGAGCTGTTTACAGCGAGAGGTGGCTATCTGCCAACAAGCTACTGCTGAACAAAAGGAAATCAAACTGTAAGTTGTTCGGTACCAGACAAGGCCTCGGTGACTCTGACATCACCATCTCTTTTAAGGACATCTCCTTTTTGTATTATTGTAAATTGCTGTATTTGTTTGATACCTGTGTGGGAGCTGTGGGCTTAAGGGAAAGATGTATGGGTGGGTTGGTAAATGAGAGCCTTAATGTATGTTTGTTGTATGTAACTGTGTTGTGTATTATGGTTCATCTCACAGGGTCATGAATAAACTTAAACTAAACTATATTTGTTGGTCTGATAAATGGCATATCATGAACAGATCAGCTTGTCTGTGCAGCAAATAAGAATAATCCCTGTGCATTTCACTCTTTTTTCAATAAATGTAGTCGACTAAATGATATGATATATAGTGTCGCATCGTATGTGATAATTATATTGAGTTCGCAAATGCAGCAGTACCCCCCAGCTGGATTCCTATTCCAGATGTTGATAAACCTGATGTCATCCTCTTCTCTCGCAGCGGCCTGACGCGTGGCGCGTCAACATCTGCATACAAGAGCGTGCGCAGGGCGCGTGCCATCAAGCCTGTTTACCACAGCTGCTCGTGCCATGGCTCGTGCTGTCGCATGCGTTTGAGGAGAAGAGCTTCATCATCATTGTTTCGAGAGCAACTTAAGCCCATGGCCAATTCCTGACCAAGCATGCTGGACGGACCTGGACCGGCGAGCTGCAGCATCTGCTGCTGTACACTGGCCAACAGAATGTTGATGGTACTTTTTATGGTGCTCTTGGTTTTCGCTATATTGTTTGGCAACTCTGTCACTCTAGCCGTAGTGATGGGGACCAAGCACTTCCACACTCCACAGGGTTACCTGAAAGTGTCGTTGGCCGTGGCGGACCTGACGGTGGGGATGTTTGTAGTGCCGCTGTCCATTTACGCAGAGGTTTCGCTCATGTTGAACGGCTCCGCGCCGGAATGGACCATGAACAATTCACAAGAAACACCTTTTCACCCGTGCAATGTCATTGGCCCCATATTCGCTGGCTGCACTTTGGTGTCGATCACGACTATATTTCTTCTAACTATCGAAAGGAGTATTGCCATTTTGAGGCCGTTACACAAGGAATCGGTGATTACGCGTAAAAGAACCACAATCCTCATTATGTTTTCATGGGTGGGAAGTTTCCTGTTGGCTGTGTCCCCAATGATGTTCAGCAGTGAAATTGCACTTGAATACAACCAATGTAGCAGGATGTGCAATTACGCAATAAGCACCATCGGCGACTTTCCGACTCAAGCGTGGATTCTCCTACTGTTTCCAGCATTTGATTTCACACTCCTGGGCGGCACCGTGGTGATAAATATGATGTCGCTGTCGCGCATACGCCAGCACTCAAAGCGCAGGAAACACCTGGCTGAAAGTGACAGTCAAAGGGCCACAAAACCCACTTTCTCCGACATCAAAGCAGCCAAGACCATCGGGACACTGACACTTGCTTTCACAGCGTCTTTCACACCCATTGCTGTTTTTGTCGTTGGGAACGTCGTCGGAAACGAATGGTGCAATTTTTCCTTCCTTGCTTTTTGGCTCTTGGCCTCAAATAGCTGTTGGAATGTTATTATATACAGTGTCCGAGATCAGAAGTTCAGGCTCCGCGCGCAAAGGCTTTTGATACCTTCACAAGCCAAGAACCTCTCTAAAACTTGAGAAAAACGCTCAAGACATGTTCGCACACTGACCTGGGTAGGCCAACAATCATGTCAGAGTTTAGTATCGCTAGTACGTCTTGTGGATTGCTAAATTGCATAGGTTATTTACATCGTGAAAGCATGAGACGTTTAATTTGTGGTACGTTCTGGACATAATGGCAGTGCTCATTGATGTTCCATATTGTCTTTCCATTTGTGGAATGGTTACAAGTCTGCCTTGTTCTGAATAGGCTTTATTATGTACTGTATGCTATGTGAGATTATTATTAGTATGTATTCTCTGTCTCAAAAGTATTTGTTGTTACAATTTGTTTAAAAACTGTGGAAATGGATTGTGTTCCGTTTTGTCGTGCACATCACAACTGGTTACAGTGGGCACTCCTATCCAAGCTTACAGTACTGCGTGCGCACACACGTGCGCGAGGTCCAAAGGGAGAAAATATGCAAAACGTTGGCAGTGTGAGAAGATTTTTTCCCAGACATGATCCCGTTATGGGGATTACACGGTCGGCAGAGCCGTGGCAGCTGTCCATCTCTTTGGCAGGACTGGTAGTAAACAAAACCAGAGGGAAACCGCTTGGCGAGGCGAGCAACAGTCACGTTTCTGAGCAGATAGCTTTTATCCCCGCAGCGTCTGCACTTTCAACCCCAAACGAAGAAGGCGCCCAAGACTAAATCATTGGTTCAATAATAATACATTTTCATAACTCTTTCATTACTATCATCAGCACAAGCCGCTTCCAAAAGACACCTGCAGTCAGAAATGTACTAGCCTAATAATAAGATTAAGTATTTATTAGGGATGTAACGATATATCGAAATTCGCGATATCGCGGTAAAATAATGTGTCGACACCGTCGTGGGATTGCTACGATAGCTAGAGTAGGCTAATATTTCTGATTGTTGACATTGGAGTTCTATTTTTGTTTGAACAGCAGGCGGCGCAATTATACTGGTCAAGACCAACTCCCGTCATGCAATTGTGCGCCTGTGAGTTCAGAGATCAAGAAAAAGGTAGCGAGTCAGATGGGAGACGAGATGGCGGCGAGTAGGCCTAATATTGAGGTTGTGGATGCTCCACCAACATTTAGAGCCGATGTGTGGCGGCATTTCGGTTTTCTTGTGTCAAAAAACGAGAAAGGTGAAAAAATAACTGATAAACGCAAAACGGCATGCAAATACTGCCATACGACGATTAGCTACAATACGGGAAACACATCAAACATGAGAAGCCATTTGGCACATCACCACCCAGAAAAGCTCGGACCAGAACAACAACCTGCAGTGAGGAAAAAACTTCAGCCAGGTCAAATGACTCTGAAAGAAGCATGTGGACTTCCACTTCCCCGTAATAGTCAGAGAGCTGAAGCGATAACAAGATGCATTGGTGAATACATAGCAAAAGACATGAGGCCTTTCTCTGTAGTTGAGAACGATGGATTTCGGAAGTTGGTACACGTGCTAGAGCCAAAGTATACGATACCATCGCGGCCATACATAAGTGGCAGTCATACCTGCTCTGTACAACGAGACAAGAGCGAAAGTGACACAGCCTCAAAGAAGCAGAGTGCGTCTCATTAACCACAGACGGGTGGACTTCACGTGCTACTCAGAGTTACATTACAATAACGGCTCATGTTATGACCAGTTCATGGGAAATGAAAAGCTTTGTCCTGCAGACGCGGCCTCTTTTCGAGGCACACACTGGCCTCAACATAGCTGAGGTACTGAGGGCGGCTCTTTTGGAGTGGGAGCTCGACCAGAATAATAACCACGACGACATCCCTATCATCACAGACAACGCACGAAACATGGATGTGGCGGTCAGAGAAGCCGGGCTGTCCCCACACATAAAGTGTTTTGCACACACATTAAACCTCGCATCACAAAAAGGTTTAAAGGTTGGTCGCGCCTAAGGTTGTAATAGAGGAAAATAATATTGACCTATTGAATTATCCTATTATTATTAGATTGATTATCCCTTATGTAATATGTTATATCATACCCCTACAGCATAAGCTGTCTCTGTGTGACAGTAATAGGATACCAGTCGTGTTGCAAACCCCGAGTGTTTGTGTTGCAGTATGAGAAGAGCTCAGCTGAGCTGCAGCGTCTCCACGGCTGCCTCAACGAGATCGTGTCTCTGTGGGGCACCGCGTGGATCACGGCGCTGGACTCCTTCCCACTGCTCAGAGTCTGTAACCACACCAAAGTCTTCTCTACATAGAAAGATAATACAATATCAAATCATGTGTGAGTTTGAGACTTAACTACTACTATGTCTAAAGCGTCCCGTGCTCTGCGTCCTCTAAGAGACTGCCCAACCCTCCATTCGCCCGTCTCCTAAAAGAGGTGGCCAGGAGAGATGACATCATAAGAGCACATCTGGATGCATATAAGGTCGGAATGAAAGCCTAATACACTTTCCTGGGTGTTTTAGAATAACGAGCCAAGAAATCAATCCATAATGTAAAGATTATATCAGCTGTTTTGCCGTCAAATTAGATGCGGGAGAGCAAATCGGAGGATACCATCGCAGCGTCTCTCCTCCAGGGTCTTGAACAGCCGCACGCGCACGGGGTGGTGGGTACCGGCCGGCCGCTGCGCTGGTTTTTATCATTGTTGTACTGTGTTTTATCGTTGTTCTGATCAAAGTGAAAGTGCGTGCTGTAGATTTGTGGTGAAGCGCCGTCCGTGTCCTGCTCATGTCCCCGCAGGTCCTGACGGACACCCACGTCCACATGGCCACCGTGGACCTTCTCATCGGGGGGACCGAGACCACGGCGGCCTGGCTGAGCTGGACCGTGGCCTTCCTGCTACACAGGCCCGAGGTACGGTCGGCGGCGTCCCCAGCACCCCCCCCCCCGCCACGCTCGTGCCCGTTGAAGTCAGTGGGACGCTGTCGAGCAAACATGGAACCTCTCCTCTGTCTCCAGGTGCAGTGCCGGGTGTATGGCGAGCTGTGCGCGGAGCTGGAGGGGCGCTACCCCCGGTACAGCGACAGACGCCGGCTGCCCGTGCTGTGCGCCGTCATCAACGAAGTGCTGAGGCTGAGACCCGTGGCTCCGCTGGCAGTGCCTCACCGCGCCACCAGAGACAGCAGGTGAACGACAGACGCAGCTCCACTGACGAAAGCGACCGTCGGCGTTAACGCTCAAATCGGGTATCAAAGCGGGTGTTGTGTCTGTGCAGTATCGCAGGTTATTTCATACCCAAGGACACCGTGCTCATCCCAAATCTGTTCGGGGCACACCACGACCCTGCTGTTTGGACCGACCCCTACCGCTTCCAACCAGGTGCTGAGCTGTTCAGTGCATTCCTCTCACCCGGCCCAGCGCAGTTTCAACATCGCTAACAGTAGCCCCTCTTTTTCAGAGCGCTTTCTGGAGGGGGGCGGGGCATCTGAGCGCGCTCTCCTGCCCTTCGGTGGGGGGGCTCGGCTGTGCCTCGGGGAGTCGGTGGCCAAAATGGAGCTATTTCTGTTCACGGCCTACTTGCTGCGCGATTTCCAGTTTGTCCTTCCTGAGAACGAGGCCTCACTGCCCGATCTGAAGGGAGTCGCGAGCGTGGTTCTCAAAGCCAAGTCCTACAAAGTCATAGCCCGTCCCAGACTATAACACTTCAATCTTGTACTTCTTTTTTTTTTTAAAATATTATATCAATAAAGGCATTGGTTTGGATTTGGGGGATTTTTTTTGCTTAGCTAGTAGATACATTTAAGAATCTAGGTTGCTGTGAGGACCCTGCTGAGGTCTGAGACACAGTGGTAGCGGGTTTCAGGGGGATGACGCTTCATTTTACAAAGTAAAAGTAAAAGTAGTTTTAGAATTTCTCAGAGAATCGTTTGAGATCATTCTGCTCTCTCATTGAGGTACTACTCTTATTTCCGAGGTTTTAACAACAGTTTCCAAATGGATAATTTGATTTGTGTCAACAGCACATTGTAGCAATATATTACATGCTTACACATGTATTATTATTCTACAGTATATGAACCCATGAGTCTATTCCACACTAAATCCTTAAGTAGTGTTACCATACAGACCACAACAGCTCAGACTTTAGAATGCTGACAGGTTTTAGTACAAGGGAAATGGGATACGGAGCCGAGGAAGAGGAGGATGCTGAGGAAGGGTAGAAAGGATGGGCAGAGACATTACTGGTCCTCCCAGTAGGACTCAGACATTACTGGTCCTCCCAGAAGGACTCAGACTGGCGGTTTCTGCGCAGGATTCTCATCAGGTTTCTGGATGTGAAATAAGGCTTCTGCATAGACCCATCATTCCTCTCTAGATCCTCCACTGTCAAAGGAAGAACACAAGGGTCACTCTACTCCACTCTACTCTACTCTACTCTACTCTACTCTACTCTACTCTACTCTACTCTACTCTACTCTACTCTACTCTACTCTACTCTACTCTACTCCACTCCACTCCACTCCACTCCACTCTACTCTACTCTACTCTACTCTACTCTACTCTACTCTACTCTACTCTACTCCACTCTACTCCACTCCACTCCACTCCACTCCACTCTACTCTACTCCACTCCACTTCACTCTACTCTACTCCACTCCACTCCACTCCACTCCACTCCACTCCACTCCACTCCACTCCACTCCACTCCACTCCACTCTACTCTACTCCACTCTGTCCCTTCATATTAGTGGCCCTGGTAAGGTGGTACTCACGGAAGCAGAGGAAGAGGGTGTCGACACACATGCTGTACACGCTGAAGAAGCCGTGAGCGATGAAGTACGCTCCCAACACCACCGTCTACACGGGTTCACACAGCACCACAAGGCATCATCAGTCACACCCTCTCAACAACACTATCATGAACGCACTGTACGCATCCCAAGAGAGTCTCCCCTTGACTTCCCCATGGCTGAGAGCACACTCACAACGATGGGAACCCAGTAGTAGTTGAGCATTTCAGCTTGGAAGGCATCGCCGGGAACGCGGATTCGGCCAGAGAAGAAGAAGAAGGCCAGCACCCCTGAGACAATAGACATCAGTTAGAACACACATTCAGTTGTGATCATATGACTCCAAGTATTTCATTCACAGGGAATGATAGTTGTTTGAAGTGAAACTAGAAATTTTGTAATTCTCTTACCAACAGCTCCTGACACCATTAGTTTTCCAAAGAAGAGGAGCATATCTGTCACATTGTCCAATACCACCACCCTGTGGGCAAGGGAGAGACCAGCAACTCAAATGACTGAATACCGTTGAAGCTAAAGGCCAGTATATAAATTGAAACGGACTCTTACCGGTCAAGGTTCCTCATCAACAGATTATAGGCACTTCTGGCAGACACACAAAAGCTCTCTCCATAGATGGCAATCTGTGGTTTATCCAAAATTATACAAGACGTTACTGGAAAGTACTGTATAAGGTTGTAATAGAGGAAAATAATATTGACCTATTGAGCTATAGATCAAGTAGTAATATAATAACCCTCCACACACTGCTTACTACAGCTAATGAAACAGACAAGTCAACTTGATGGAACTGACCATGACAAAGGCGTTTCTGTTGAGGATCTTAATGAAGTAATCCAGAAGCCAGAAGCAGCACCCGAGACAGAAGCTCAGATAACGTGCACACAAGCTTTTAGAACCTAGAGGGGATAGAACATGAGAGAAAACAAGTCATTCTTTGCGCTGATATGACACAATCACACGAGATGAATATTGTGATGTAACTGTACGTGGACAGTGTGTATCATGGCCTTACTGCGGCATTTGTGCTCTAGGTATTCCAGCAGCATTCTGAGTAACTGGAAGAGCATGAGCAGAACTGAACCGAATGCGAGAGAGCCAACGTGGTACCTTTCAGAGCAGAAGGACATAGAATGAAGCAAGTCATAAAACCACTTGAAATGACCTTTCTATCCAAGAATGTAGAAGGAGTTTGCTGGTGTGGAAACTAGACCCAGTCCCTCACAGGCAGTCTCCTGCTGTCTCCCTGCCGTTACCGTAGTGTGCGTATGAAGGCCTGATACAGCGGAAACCGAGGGATGTCTTCAGACTTGCTGAATGCCCAGTAGTAGGAGGCGAAAGCTCCGGCCAGTGTGCACTGGCCCAGGGCGATGACAAAGTTGATGCACCACAGGAAAGCGATGACGTTGTAGACCTGCAGGTAGACAATGTTCCTCTGGAAGAACCCCTCGTCGCTGTACTTGTAGAACACACATCGCACGGAGGGGCAGTTTGGGTAGGCTGAGGAGTTGAATGTCTGACAGGTAGAGAGAGCAGAGGTGAGAGTTATAGGGGGAGATATGAGGCATGTACACACAACCGAGCACTACGAACCCTGCTGGTATCACCTGTGGGCGACAGTCGTCTGTTCCATAGATGAGGCTGCAGTTAGCCACAGAGGCGTTGCTAAGAGACACCACTCTATAGACTGGCACTCCAGAGGTTGCCAGGTTCAGGGAAGTCATCCCCCAGTAAGCGATACACACCACCAGCAGCACAAAGGTGAACAGAGGGTAAGCCAATGTGGACATCAGATAACCCACAGCCCTGCAGAATCAACAGAGATGTGATTAAACGAAATACGTTAACGGTAAGATTGTTGATATTCAGATATTTAACTATCAGGGAGGTCAAATCCTACGTGCTGGACTCCTCCAAGAGTGACAGAGCAAAGGACAGTCTCTTTCTGATGAAGCCAAGGAACAAAAGCAGAGCGAACTCCACCAGACACAGGATGATCACTAAGGAGAGAGAGAGAGCAACTAGGGTCACTTCCCTGCTTTTCACTGCCGATCAAAGGCTGTCAAAACATTACACAATGATACAACATACAGTGATGAAACTCACAGAAGGCAAGCCAGGTCTCTTTCACTTGGAGGTAGACTGACACATACGTATTGAAGCTGAGATCACCAAAGGAGGTCACGGGGGAGTTGTTGAAATGGGCATATTCTGAGTAACAGTGATATATCCCTGGGGGCGAAAGAGAAAGTAGAATGAAGCCCATAGCGTATGCAGATGCAGTCATAAAGCACTACATTCGCTTTCCGTGACCTGAGACAACCCAGAATCAGAATCGGTTTTATTTGCCAGGTCGTTTTTACACTAGGAATTGGGTTTGTAACTGCCTGAGACTAACCATAGCCTCCAACGGCCAGCACGCCCACGATAACGACCCACACCAGCACGAAGGCCAGATACCTCAGCAGCAACAGGAAGACCACACTGACTACCATGGCAACCGCCAAGCCACTGAAAGTACAGGACAGGTTTACAGCTAAGAGAAAAAATACAAGCTCACAAAACGTTATCAGTGGATTAGGATTCCTTTGTTAATTTTTCAGACTTACAGTAATATCCAGTACCAAGTAGTGGCAAAGTCTTCAAATATCCTCACTCCTATTGCTTTGGTATTGATGCCTGATATTAGAGAGCTGAAAGGAGTTTTTAGGTCACAGTCATTATTTGTGCATTTTAACATACTGTATACAGTACATGTGCTGTTGTACAGCGAACGTCAGTAGATGCAGTGGTATCTACCCCGTGGCATTCTTGATGCTGTTGACAGTTTCGTTGACAGAGGCCAACCCAGGCAGACTGAGGTTGGACGGAATCGTTGTCAGAGCAGCTAGATTGGGTAAACATCTCCCCAAAGCTGCACAGAATGTGACATCAACATATGGATGAGTTCAATGAATTGTACCTTTCACAGCCAAGATTTGGCATCTGATATTTGCAGTATGAGATTTTGTTAGCACAGGATGAAAACACTTTACCTGGTGTACTTGGCATATAGAAGTATGGACAAAGTTCCTGATCAAGGATGTCCTGAACAGTCTGAAAAAGAGAACGCAAAACGTAGAATTTAAAAGTGAGGAAGCTCAAAATACATGAACGTACTACCGTCTACTTTACTGACTACTGTACTGTCTAAATTCATCTAAATTACATTGCAATACAGTAATTTAGCTGACACTTTTATCCAAAGCGACTTACAATAATACTAATAAATAATAATAATAGTAATAAATCCACCCTAAATCTATGGTAATCATGTCCACAGTGACTCAAATGCCAACCATGCCAAATCAATACAAGGTGCACTGTGTACTGTACCAATGTGGTGTTGGCTAGATTGAGGCTGGGGTCACAGTACTGCTGTTGGAAGAAGTCCTTGGGTTTGGCACCAGATGCATAGGCAGCAGGGGGCAGCATCCAGAACTGTGATGGACACTCACTGACACACACCTGGAGAGATGAGAGACCGAGTGAGTGAGTGAGTGAGTGAGTGAGTGAGTGAGTGAGTGAGTGAGTGAGGGAGGGAGCGAGGGAGCGAGGGAGCGAGGGAGCGAGGGAATGAGAGAGTGATAAATTGACTGACTGACTGACTGACTGACTACATGTGAGTGACAAAGTGAGCCACAGTGACTGAGAGAGCCTCACCTGTGTCGTAGGACACTGTTGACCATTCATAGCTGCAGCCATCACATTGGTGGCCGTGACACACTTCAGTATGTCGAAATAGAACATGCTGGGCTTGTCTCTGACAAGAGAAAGTTCAACACAACTGCATGAGTTACTAAAAAAGTGAATTTCATCTCCTCTATGCAATCTCAATATTCCATATAATGCCACTTACAAGGTCATCATCTGTTCTAGAGAGCTGGTCATTCTGCTGACCTCTTGAACCTCAGCCTAAATAGAAGCTCTGTGTGTGTACTGACAGAATACTCACATGTTCATTCCAGCGCCGCATAACATTCCAGTAGAGTTCCTGGGCAAGAGGACACGGCGAGGATCTCCTGCCAGCCAGGCTGACAGACAGAGGAGACAGGTGGAGGGGGATATGTTTATGTTTATAAGTTCTCAGTGGTTAGGGCAGATCTTATCACACGAGTGGTAAGAAACCATAGCTGAATGAAATCACACCATGGGCCGCAATGTGCACAGGATGAGCAAGAGACTGACATCAGATGTTGATAATATAGAGGACCTACCCACAACTCCCACAACAATGTACCCAGCAACTCCTGCCAAGAACAGTATGCAACAGAACACATCTGTGCAACTCCTAGGAAGACAGGAAATGAACTGAAATGAACATGTGAGGGTAACTGGTGTGGCTGATATCATAACAACTTCAATTGACTGGTGGTGATGCTGAGTTATGAGAGGCAGAGTGACAGAAGCAAATCTTCACAAACCTCTTGCGAACAGGTCCAGAAAAAAATGGATCATAAGTTGAGATGTACCCTGAAATACACAAATTCAGGTATCAGCATAGATAGATATAATATAATAATAACATAGGCTTAAGTTATCTAAGATAGTAAATATATATATTGGCCAGTTTTTTTCTCCAAACACTATGTTTTCTTATCCAACACAATTTAAGCAACCCCACTTGTGGCTATAGCTAACGTTAGCTAGAAGACGTTAGATAGAAAGATAGATATCTAGAATCATAGATGGATAGAAAGTTAGCTAAAGTTATCTATCAAATGCCTCTTACAAACATAACACAACTCACCATAATCCGGATCTTTACTTGCTCCCTTCATTTCACCGCTGCTGCGGAGGTAGGAGAAGTCCAGGTCTGTTCTGCCTGGTTGATAAATGTGCAGTCTATATTTAAGGTGATGCTATGACGTAATAAAACTACCTATGCACTGTTGCCAAAGCAACAATATGACGCGTGCTTCCATCCTCTGTCTATGGAACGCCAAATGGGTCATAATTCGCCTTGATTTTTTCGCCGTCACCAGGCTGATTTCAGAAAAGGAATCATATCCTCTAACACTGGAAACAGTGTTAAGCCCCCCGCAGACCGCATCCGCCACCGCCACGACACGACACAAAACGACGTTCCAAATAAATAGCTCCCATTGTTTCCTATGGAAGCCCGCACACCGGCGGCGTGCCGACAGCTGCCGACAATGTCGCCCCGGGTTGATTTCGACTCGGCTCTATTTTTTGGAATGCGGCTGCCGACATGTGGCAATCCAACTTGGATTAATGCATGTGATTTCCTGCAATGCCTGTCTATTAAATATATGTAAAAGTAAGCTAATCATTAAAAGTTAAACATTTTTATTCCCATCTCTTCCATGTCCTTGTTGTGTCGTTTAGGCCTATTGTTTTGCTAAAATGTAGGCTAGCCTACATCTATTTTATTAACGGTTATTTTAGTCTACCCAGCTGTATTACAATAGAGGAGAAAATAATTGCCGAGGTGCAGAAATATCCAATGCTATGACCCCATGTCCAAACATTACAAAAGACAACATAAGAGACCGGTGCTGGCGAGAGATTGGTGAAATCGTGGGATTATCAGGTAAAGTAGGCCTACTCACTATGCTGGGCAGTCTTGAGTCTTGACCATGATAACTTGATAGAGTAAAATTAGCTAGTGTTAGCTAGTTGAACTGGTGATAACTGGTGACAAGTTTGAAAAGTATCTTTAGCCACGATCATCTTCGCCTACATTCATCGTATGGAGATAGTGCTTGTAGAAACAGCACCAGTCACCAGGTCTGCGTTCAGCCCCGACAAAATGTAGCTAACGTTAGCAAAACGTTTATTGAAACAGATCAGGTGGTGGATTGAATCACTCTGCTGATTGGGTTAAAGTGGGAACCGTAACAAAACGGTGCACACAGGTTTATAGATTAAATATGGCCCAGGTGCAGGCTGTGTCTATATGGTAGGCTATACCAGACTGCCCTCTAGTGGTGCCTACTGTACAGAATAAAATAACGTTATAACTATTATAATATTTGCTATGTGTAAAATAAGTATGAGTAGCCTACAGGTACATTGGAATTCTTGTAATCGCTTGTCCTTACAGTGTCAGTACCAACCAGTTCCTCAGTCCAGTCCTAGGTACTCCACTAGACGTAAAGGTTCCCAAACGGACAATTTACATTACTATCTGTAATCTATCAGTATGATCCTCATCTACTTACCCCATCCCTTCCCTACTTATCCCATCCCATGACTGTTTGTGTCCATGACATAGTCAGTGCAATTAAATAACATGGGTGTGTTATGTTCATAGCTATAATAAATAATCCTGGGGTTGAACTATGACCAAAAAACTAAACTGCTAAATCAATATTCCTTCCATAGTAGCATAACTGTAGTCATGTTCATTTTGAATAAAAAATGGCATGAGTGCATGGATTTATATAATTAATTTATTGTTTAATAATACTACTACTGCTGGTTGTGTTGGTGGTGGTGTGTGTGTGTGTGTGTGTGTGTGAGAGAGAGAGTGTGTGTGTGTGTGTGTGTGTGTGTGTGTGTGTGTGTGTCTGTAGTGGTGAGGGAGGGGTGAGGGGGGATTGGTTTGGTCACACCCTTCCATCCCCCAGTACAGACTGCCCTCTGGGGAGCTGAAGAAAGCAGTCAGCTTGTCACAGAGGTGCCAGGTGGTATAGGCTGGTGAGGACTGCATTACATTTACATTACATTACAATCATTTAGCAGACACTTTTATCCAAAGCGACTAACAATAATTGCATTTAACGTAGGAAAAGCCAATGTACTACTACTTGCCAGAACTCACAAGTGCATCTTCTCTCTAAAACAAGTGACTAAGAGCATAATCTAGTGCTGAAGGCAAAGTTCAAGAATAGCAATCTAAAGTACAGTGCAATACAATACAATACAATAACATACAATAAGTGCTTAGGAGGGAAGATTGTTGTAGTACTTCTTGAAGAGATGAGTTTTGAGCCTGCGACGAAAGATGGGCAGCGACTCTTCTGTCCTGACATCAGTGGGCAGTTCATTCCACCACTGCGGGGCCAGGACAGAGAAGAGCCATGACCGTGTCGATCGACCGCAGGGGCCTCGGAGTGACGGGGCAACCAGTCGCCCTGAGGTAGCAGAGCGTAGCGGTCGGGAGGGGGTGTAGGGTTTGATCATGGCCTGGAGGTAGGAGGGGGCTGTTCCTTTCATTGCCCTGTAGGTTAGCGCCAGAGTTTTAAACTGGATGCGAGCCGCTACAGGGAGCCAGTGTAGGGAATGGAGGAGGGAAGTTGTGTGGGAGAACTTGGGGTGGTTGAACACCAGGCGAGCAGCAGCTTTCTGGACAAGTTCCAGAGGTTTAATGGCTGACGCCGGGGCCTCAGTGAGGAGGGAGTTGCAGTAGTCAAGGCGGGAGATGACCAGGGCCTGGATGAGTACCTGCACCGTTTCATCAGTGAGGAAAGGGCGAATCCTCCTGATGTTGTAGAGCATGAATCTGCAGGAGCGTGTGACATGTGCGGAAGACGACAGTTGGTTATCTAGGGTCACACCCAGATTCCTCGCAGTCCGAGTCGGGGTCACCACTGTGTCTTCAATGGTGATGGCCAGGTCCCGGTGCGGGCAGCCCTTCCCCGGGAGGAACAGCATCTCAGTCTTGTCCAGATTGAGCTTGAGGTGATGTGTCGTCATCCACTCAGAGATGTCAGCCAAACACCCAGCTATGCGTGTCTCCACTGCCTGGTGGTATAGGCTGGTGAGGAGGACTGCCAGGTGGTATAGGCTGGTGAGGAGGACTGCCAGGTGGTATAGGCTGGTGAGGAGGACTGCCTGATGGTATAGGCTGGTGAGGAGAGCCAGATAGTATTAATAGGTTTCAAATGTAGTCCTAGACCTGCCATGTTGGGGACCCAACACAGGTGTTTCAAATGAATTAATTAGTTCTACTGCATAGGATTCTATGCAGTAGAGCCAATCAGATAAATTGAAACACCTGTGTTGGTCCCCAATATGGCAGGTCTAGGACTACATTTGAAACCCATGAATAGACTGGTGAGGAGGACTGCCAGGTGGTATAGGCTGGTGAGGAGGACTGCCAGGTGGTATAGACTGGTGAGGGGGACTGCCAGGTGGTATAGACTGGTGAGGAGGACTGCCTTGGTTTGCCTACACCCATCCTGCCAGGCCAAACTGCCCTATGGGGAGCTGAAGTATGCAGCCAGCTTGTCACGGAGAGGCATCCCTGGGTCCTCTGTTACACAAGTATCTGTTTTGCTCAAGGAAAAGGGACAAAACAATATCAATAGTAAATATTTAGCTTGTGTGGGAGAAAGGTTGTATGTGTCTTAATAAAATCAAGAATAATATTACCTGCATATAGGCTATACTGCTAAAATGTTGTAGGTATATTTGTGGCATGTTCATTATACTTGGATATCTTATACATAGCCTAATTTGCCTACTAACATTTGTTAACTATGTTCTTACTGTTGCCAACTTGAAAACAAACACAGCAACTGCGGTTGGTGCATATTACTAATGTCTACACCAGATGTTCTTGTTAGCTACAATGTTTTTCTTACTTGAAAACAGACACTCAAACACTGCGGTTGATGCATAGCCAAACGTTAGGCTACATATTAGCCTACTAACGTCTGTTAACTATGTAGCACTAGCTACGTTATGAGTGCCAGATACAATGTTTTGCCATAAAATGTTGCCTGCTTGAAAACACACTCAAACACTGCGGTTGGTGCATAACACAACATACCTGTACTAACGTCTGTTAACTACGTTATGTTACATAACATACATACATAAGGTCCGTTAACTATGTTATCTAGGCTAACGTTAGCACAACATTGCGAGTGCCAGATAGGCTAGCTACAATGTTTTGCCACAATGTTGCCTACTGAAACAGACACAAAAACGGTTATGTGACTGATACAGCATCAAAGTAATTGTTTCTAAAAGATACAAAATCACTTAGTGATTTTACAATCACAATAGCTTAGCTACTATCACCATTATTTTATTGAAGAAATTATAAGATTAACTTACCCATTGCGAGGTTGTTGGACATTTGTCATTGTCTGATCAACTGGGATTTTTTTTAATTTTTTTAAGTGCACTAGAATGCGTCGAATGTCGCAGCCTGTGTGCGGGGCTAGCTGGACGCGCCGTCGTACGACATCGTGGCGGATGCGGTCTGCGGGGGGCTTTAGTCTTCGCATCGGGGGCTTCAGCAGTACCGCGTCTGTGCTTCCCAGTGGAGCCACACCTGGAGTTCCTGCATCATGTCAGCCGTCTCCCCAACGTATAGCAGCTTTTTTCCACCGCAGCTCAACAGCCACTGCAGTGCTAGCCTCTAAACAAAGATTACTAAACTTGCCCGTACACAAACTAATCATGGATGTGTCCACTCGATGGAACAGCTCACTCGACATGTTGGAGCGATATCTCGAACAACAACAAGCCGTGGCTGCTGCGCTCCTGAGTGAGGATGTGAAGCGCAACGCACGTGAAATCAACACTATGGACACAGTAGACGCCGAAGACATGGTAAAACTTCTCAAACCGCTGAAAAAAGCAACCACAGTGCTGTGTGAAGAGTCCCGGCCTACAATCTCTCTCATTGTGCCCCTCAAACATATGATAGAGCAGAGCATGGCACAGTGTGACGAGGACTCCGCTACCGTTGCTCAAATGAAGACGGCCATACTGAATGACTTGACATGCCGATACGAAGGGGGACAAAACTTGTTTCTGCAAGAAAGTACTGCGTTGGACCCCCGGTTCCGGAGCTTGCGCCAGCTAAATGACAGAGAGAGGGACGACGTTTTCAACAGGCTGAAGCAGAAAGCAACACAGAGACAGAGCCAGGTAGGCTATTTATTTACATTGTGTGTGTGTGTGTGTGTGTGTGTGTGAGAGAGAGAGCTGTTCATGTAACTTGTAAGTTATGTGAAAGAGGGAGGGAGAAGGGAGCGTGTGTGAGAGAGAGAGAGAGAGAGAGAGAGAGAGAGACACCTGTTTGTGTAACTTGTAAGTTGTGTGAAAGAGGGAGGGAGAAAGGGAGCGTGTGTGTGACCGAGTAGGCTAACCTATGTTGTATATGAGAGAGGGAACGGGAGAGTGTGTGTGAGCGTGTTCGTGTGTATGTGCTGGGCTTGTTGCTTTTCTGAGTATAAACAAGATGTGATATTTAGAATTGTTTTTTCTACCTCTGCTTCCCTCTATAGAGCCCAAGTAACGAAACAAAAGCCAAGAGAGTAGTGCCAGGCAGCCTCACACACGACACAGCTAGACAGCCAGGGCCTGGAGCACACACAGCAGGTAGAGCAGAGAAGGATGGATCTCCACTCGCCAAAAAATCTGCTCTCGAAGATCTCCTTGGAGATTCCATCACTGAAGACAGTGCAAAGCTCAATACTGGGATTGAGGCCGAAATTGAACTGTACTGCAAAGAGGCCTCTACTTTACTCTCTGACTGTCCTCTCAAGTGGTGGAGAGACAATGAACGGTATTACCCACTCCTGTCATCCATGGCCAAAGCCTATCTCTCTGTACCAGCAACCTCTGTACCGAGTGAGAGAGTTTTTTCTACAGCGGGGGATATTGTAAGCGCACAAAGATCCCAGATTCAACCTGAAAATGTGGATATGCTCATCTTCCTAAAGAAAAACCTGTCTGCTGAGTGAGGTGTGCGTGTGCGCGCGCGTGTGTGTGTGCGTGTGTGCTTGTGAGTGTGAGTAGACCCACTTTTTAAAAACACCATTAATGTAAAAACTAACATTTCTGCTCAAGTTAAGCCTACCACTGTCACCACTACATCTTTGGCTAGGCCCATCGCCTAGCCAGCGCATTGCTTGAGCAACATTGTTGCCCATTTTGACCAAGTTCATACGTGGTAGGCATGTTGTGTAGTGAGTGAGTGCAGTTAAGATCTGTTCAGGAGGAACTAGACGAGAAGACGGTTGTCTGTAGCTCGTGTATTTATAGTTGGCCACACATAATTTTGTGTGTGTGTGTGTGTGAGAGATTTTGAGTTGCAAGTTTCAGGTTAAAACGTACTATGTTCAACTGTTTTGTTTACAAAATGCACTTACAACTAAGATGTGCTGCGAGATTAAAATAATATTTAATAAAAAAATAAAATCAATCAATCATAATTGTTCTTTTTTTCCCTTTTAAATACCGTGATGTATATCGTACCGTAGACTTTGTATCGTGATACTATCGTATCGTCAGTTTTTGGTATCGTTACATCCCTAGTATTTATAGTTAAGGAAAATTACAGTAGAGAGAAGAACGGATAAAGTAGACTACTAAAGAATAGATCAAGATTTAAAAAAATGTATAGCCTACAAGAGTACACCAAACCTCTCTCTCTTTATATATAGTATATATAAAGAAAGAGGATTAAAGAGGGCTAGTGGAGAAATGTATTAGGTGGTGCACGCAGAAACACCTGCAGCTCAACGTGGGGGGTGGCTGTAGCTCAGTTGGTAGATTGGGTCATTCAATGATCGAAGGGTCAATGGTTTGAATCCCAGCTCCGACTGTCCACATGAACGAAGTGTCCTCTTCAGCCTTCGATTCTTCAACACCAGACAACTCAACAAAGAAAAGGGCTCCACTGACCCGTTTCCATCCAGGGGGTTGATGTTGAGGTCGACCAGTCAAGTACCTACAGTAGGTGTGCATCTGGACAACAGGCTGGAATGGACAGGAAACGTCGCAGTCATTTACCAGAAGGGCCAGAGTCAACTCTCTACTTCCTCAGAAGGTTCAGGTCCTGAGGTACTATGAGGAACCACGCTCAGCATGTTCCACCAGTCTGTTGTTGCGAGCGCCAGCTTCTTCACAGTTGTGTGCTTGGGCAGCGCCATCAGAGGCAGAGCAGCGTATGCTAACCGGACATAGATGCTAACCTCTAATAAAACATGCTTAGAGTTAAAGAGGGGTTACACCAAGAAAATACTCAGGGAGGGTAAAACGACACAGATAAGAGATTAATTACATAGCACATGATTTATTACAACAAACATTTTAAATAGCAGTGCTTCAGTCTCCAGTACTGTAGTTACAGTACTTTTGGTTAACAAGAGTGCATAGCAGTAATTGTCCACCTCTATTGTGTTATGGACAGATGATGTGCGGTGCTTTTGTCCAGAGAACATGATTGGTCCTTAGAGGACACTAATGACATTGGCATTGAAGAACTTAGTGACTAGTTCTGTGACGGAAAACCATGTGAAAGACTGTGCGAGAACTCTTCATGGACCAGTACTGGTACATGAATCAAGACTACAGAAAAAGTGATTAATATACCGTGGTCCTCAACTTTCTATACCAGGGGTTAGAAGTGTGCTGGTTTTTGGGGTACTATGGTTCAGGTTTCGAGCTAAAGATCTTTTTTCGTTCTGATGAAGCCCACTGTTACAGATTGGTCTACCGGAAAAGCCAACACTCCACACAGGGCGATCTTCCAACGTGGACCTTGTTCTAAATTATTTTAGCTAGCGATCAGGTAGTCCCTGGCATCAGTATGTGTTCTTCCAGGAGCGTAGGTAGAGATGGAAGGGGACCAGCGGGTTCCTGTTCCTCAGGCCGGGGTGGAACACATCAAAGTCCATCTTGCGGATTCTCTGAAGGTAGTCTTCCAGCACCACCTAGAGCAAGCAGCAGCCACAAAGAGAGGAACTTTAAACAAACTGCCCTTTAAAAAAACAAAACACAAACGTGCCCTTGTGTGAGAGGATTTGAGAGAGAATTTGTTTGGTGCCGTCATGCCAAATAGCTACGCTCTGCTACCTCGGGGTGATTGGTTGCCCCGTCACTCCGAGGCCCCTGAGGTCGATCGACACGGTCACGGCTCTTCTCTGTCCTGGCCCCGCAGTGGTGGAACGAACTGCCCACTGATGTCAGGACAGCAGAGTCGTTGCCTATCTTTCAACGCAGGCTCAAAACTCATCTCTTCAAGAAGTACTACAACGATCCTCCCTCTTAAGCACCTATCGTATTTTTAGTTTGCTACTTGTACACTTTGCCTTCAGCACTAGATTGTGCTCTTAGTCACTTGTTTTAGAAAGGATATGCACTTGTGAGTTCTGGCAAGTAGTAGTATACTGACTTTTCCTACAATTTCCTAATTATTCTAAGTTTCAGCTAAATGACTGTAATGTAATGTGTCCGAGTGATGAAATCGGAAATAGACAGACTCAGAATGACCTACTGTACCAACACAAGGTCACATTACACAAAACATAATTTCTACAGATAAATTAAAGCTACATGAGATAACTCTGCACTTTGGTGGCCCCTCTGGTCGTGATAAAATCGGCACTGCGTTTTAAGAACCACACATCCCACAATCCCTCCTCTCTCTTTGTGTCTCTGTGTGCTCATGTGCTCGAACGTGCACCAGAACAACAACAGCGCTCTTCCCAGCATGCCACAGGGTCAGAGACGACCTCGGCTGTGCTCCAGATGCAGCAGGCCAACCCGGCATCAAAACAAACCCAGC